>NC_134403.1:294669603-294939603 GCF_038048845.1 Mixophyes fleayi | reverse complement strand
AGAATACAGGCAAGGGTCACAACAGTAGGTCAATCAAAGTCAGGAGACAAAACAGCAGGTCAGCAACAACACAGACTGTGAATGCTATAACTGGCAGGGAGGCTGCCTAATAAATGCAATTAAACCTAACGAGCCTACAGGCTTTATTGTAACCAATGCGCACATGCTCGGCTGCCATGTGTTGCTGGAATGCGGCACTGATAGAAGGTGTCCTGGACTAGAGAGAGAGGAAGTGACGTCTCTGCTCTTGCTATGACAGCTGGGACAAAGACAGTGGAACCGAGCCGCGGATTGCCACGGCTCGTTACAACTCCTGCAACAAGTACAGCACTCATTCTCCACAAATCAAAGCAAGTTAGTATACTGAAGGTGAGTATGTAAAACTCATATCTGCTACTGCTAATTTAAATGTATAACAAAACTTATTTTTCGCTAATTAGTACCCTCCATAAACCTTTTTGTGCTCTGTGATTGCGACTTCTGAAACAATACAACAGAGTTGCGTGGAATTTTCTTTTCTGTGGACCGAGCACCTGGGCTCCAGTTAGAGAAGCGCAGGGTATGCAGATTTGTTTAACCTGCCCGGCAGCTCAGGTTTAATATACACTATATGGCCAAAGTATTTGGCCACACCTGTTAATTATTGAATTGAGGTGTTTCAATCAGACCCGTTGCCAGAGGTGTACAAAATCAAGCACCTAGTTATGCAGTCTCCATTTGCAAACATTTGTGATACAAAGTGGATCGTTCTGAAGAGCTCAGTGACTTCAAGTGTGGTAGAGTAATAGGATGCCACCTTTGCAATAAGACAGTTCATGAGATTTCATCCCTGCTGGATATTCCATGGTAAACTGTAAGTGATATTTTTAGAAAGTGGACGAGTTTAGGAACAACAGCAACTCAGCCACGAAACGGCAGACCACGTAAATTCACAAAGTGGGGTCAACAACTGCTAAGGCGCATGCTGCCTAAAAGTCAACAATGTTCTGCTGGTTCCATAGCTGAAGAGTTCCGAACTTCTACTGGCATTAATGTAAGCACAAAAACTGTGTGGCGGGTGCTTAATGGAATGGGTTTCCATGGCCGAGCAGCTGCTTGCAAGCCTCACATCAGCAAGACCAATGCCAGGCATCAGATGGAGTAGTGTAAAACACACAGTCACTGGACTGTGGAACAGTGGAAATGTGTTCTGTGGAGTGGCGAATCATGCTTCTCTGTTTGTCAGTCAGGTGGACGAGTCTGGGTTTAGAGGATGGTGGGAGAAAGTTACCTGCCTGACTGCATTATGCCAACTGTGAAGTTTGGTGGAGGAATGATAATAGTATGGGGCTGTTTTTCAGAGTTTGGGCTAGGCCCATTATCTCCAGTGAAGGGCAATCTTGATGCTTTAGCATACGAAGTCATTTTGGACAATGCTATGCTTCCAACTTTGTGGCAACAGTTTGGAAAAGGCCCTTTTCTATTCCAACATGACTGTGCACAAAACAAGGACTACAAAGACATGGTTTGATGATTTCAGGGAAATGTGGAAGAATTTGATTGGCCCGCACAGAGCCCTGGCCTCAACCCCATCAAACACCTTTGGGATGATCTGCAACGGGGATTGCGAGCCGGGCCTTCTCGTCCAACATCAGTGCCTGATCTCATAAATGCTCTACAGAATGAATGGGAACAAATTCCCACAGAAAACACTCCAACATCTGTGGAAAGCCTTCCAAGAAGAGTGGAAGCTGTTATTGCCGCAAAAGGAGGACTGACTTCATATTAAAGTATATGTATTTGAATACAATGTAACTAAAGTCCCTGTTGGTGTAATAGTGAAGCGTCCAAATACTTTTGTGCATATAGTGTATATGAGGATCACATTAATTTTCATTATATAATTATTTTCCTTTAATTGCTTCTTGAATTAAAGCATTTTTTTTTTCTGATATGTTTAATTTCTTGATATAAGTTCTATAGAAGAATGGAAAGCCTCTCAATTACAAAATCTGGAGTCTTAATCTGAGAGACAGGTTAAGTAAGTCTGTAACAACTCTTACACACATTACATGATATTGCAGTATTGGTCACTAAACAATATGTCACCATGGCAATTAGATGGACAGTGCTGACCTACATCATTCTTACTATTTTTTCCACTTAAGCAGCTACAGACAATTACACCTATTTGCTTTTCTTTTACGAGGGATAGTGGAAGAAGCAAGTGACACATCTTTCAGGCATCTAATTAAAACATTAATCTTGAGACGGCCATTTCTGTAAGAATGTTTGAGATACACCTTAGGCGTTAATGGCTGCTGACGAACCAACAAGTCATTCAGCACTGCTATCTCTGTGTGATAAAGTATGGCAACCAGGGCTGGATTAACCCGAGGTCTAACTGGGCTATAGCCCAGGGGCCTCGGGCATCCAGGGGGCCCTTTAAAGTCCTCAGCAGCATTATTGATGGGGGCGGGGGCGCCCCCAGCCCGATCAATGCTGCTGAACACTGTCGGTGCAGTCCTCCATCCCCGGCGCTCAGTAATCTGCTTACTGAGGAGATCTTGCGAGAGAACTCTCGCGAGATCACCTCTGTAAGGAGCTTACAGCGCGCCGGGGATGGAGGACTGCACCGACAGTGCTCAGCAGCATTGATCGGACTGGGGGCGCCCCCGCCTACATCAATAATGCTGCTGAGGACTTTGAAGGTAAGGAAAGCGCTTGGGGGGGCCTCACGGGGGACGGGGGGTGGCGGGCTGCTCACATTGGGGGCCTCACGGGGGAATGGAGGCGCCCTTAGCCCAGGGGCCTCCATTCCCTTAATCTGGCCCTGATGGCAACATCCTAATTTCATCCTCTGAGAGCATGGACTGACATTTCAACTGTGAAGGCAAATGGAGTAGTCAACAATTAAGAAATTTGTCTACATCATTTACTATTAAATATCAACATGTTAAATGTAAAATATTTCTTAAATTTCCTTGGTTGTGTAAATTTTATTTAGACACAATGCGTTCTTGTCCTCCAAACTACCCCAGCATTAAATAAATAGTCTTCTCATCCCACCTTAAATTAAAATAATAAGCACTACCAGGACCCCATATTAAATTAAATAGTCCTATCATCATGTAAACTGCCCCACCAATAAATGAATACCTTCCATCCACTGTTAAATGGCTAGCCCTTACCTTCAGCATTAAATTAATAGACCACTCTTCCCAAGCCACATTACATAAAGAGCCCTCCTACCCCCCACATTTACCTTCTTCTACACACATTACATTCTCTCCAACAAGCAAGCCACCCACCCACACTGGTTCTCTCCACCGAAAATACATTACACCAGGGTTCAGCATTCCCTGGCACACATACCACTACTGGCTGGCATACCTACGCTGTAGCTGTCTCACTGTAGCATGCACAGAAGCTCTGTTTCGGCCATCACTGGCTGCTTTACTGAAGCAGCTCCCGGATTTCTGGAGAGGAAGATGCGTGTCTCCAAAAGGTAAGTAAGAGTGGCACTAAGAATTGAGTGGCACATCCATGTGCCCTACTATCAATAGGGGGGGCAACTATGGCATACTAGGAATATGGGGGGCAACTGTGGCATACTATGACTAGGGGGGGACAACTGTGCCATACTATGAATGTGGGAGGTGGCAACTGTGGCATACTGTGACTAGGAGGGAACTGTGGCATACTGTGATGGGGGGGGGGGGGCAACTGTGGCATACTATGACTAGGGGGGACAATAGTGGCATACTATGAATATGGGTGGGGGCAACTGTGGCATATTATGAGTAGAGGGGACAACTACGGGGCATACTAGGGGGCACAACTATGAGGCATGATATGAATTGGGGGCACAACTATGAGGCATGATATGAATTGGGGGCACAACTATGAGATATGATATGAATTGGGGAACAACTATGAGACATGATATGAACTGGGGCACTACTGTGTGACATAATGTTTATTTGCTGGTCCCATTACATACAAATTAATTGATTAGTAGCTAGCTTTACCTGTAATAAATAAAAATTACTTTCACTTCTGAGGCCAGCTCACCTATTATTCCATTATTATAAATCACTTGTGATTTGTGTTTGTTTATATTGGAAAATCACCACCACAGAGGTCATGGTGAGGGGCTCCACAAATAAGTTTTCCTTTAAGCCAAGCCCATATATAGTCAGTGTTTGCAGTTTTGCCAATGCGTTACAGCTGAAACCTTTTAATATCTAGAGACTGGTTTTTTTATATTCTATAATTAGTAAAGAACAAAAAAAATATTTTTTTAAAACTGTGTAAGCAAGTACTTGCTATTTATAAATAGTCCAATAAGTAATTTTCTGCAAAGATGCATGATGGGGTAGTTTTCATATCTGCATCAACATATGAATTTGCCAAAAAGTGATGTATAAGATCTTTAAAATATATTGCACATTTGAATATAATTGGAGCTTCTTTACATGTGCAAATTAACATATAGCACTACTTTTTAAACAAAGTTAATATTGCAAACACCAACATAACATAAATACATAGAATGGAGCCTATATCTATGGCTATAAGAATCATACACATGCTTTTTCAAACCAATAGTGTTTTTACCTTTACAAATCTATATATCAGAATCAAGAAAGTAACTATATAAATGTGCCTTAAAGTGCAAAATGAATATGATTTCATAACAAATTTATGCAAGCATTTATAGGAGTTGGAAAATAAAGTCCATAATGTGTCATATTACTGCTAATGCACTTAGTACTCTGCTATGTTGGAAATAGGCTGAACATGGACCAGACTTTATGGTTGATGTGACTTTTTATAATGGTGAGTAAGGTCCCATCACAATTTTTGCTATATGACCAAGTCATTTCTAGATATGGTCCAATTACAATAAAAAGAGTGATCATTTGGAGAGAACGGACCTTTAAAAGCAGGAAAGTTGGCAAATATCCAACTGTGCAAAAACATTTGTGTATTGACAACAATGTTCTTTTTTTGCTTTAAATGGCAATATATAAGACCAAACAATTTTCAGAAAACATATCCTAAATTAACTACATTAAATCATGTGCCAATACATTCATGTTGTGCAAATAAAGGTACATGAATTTGTACTGTCCCGGACCTCATTTATAAACAGTCGAGACAGAGACTTACATGTCATTTCACAATAAAATTGAAATTAAGAAGGCTTTTAGACCACTTAGTGTCTCCATTTATGTATAATCAATTGAGCCCTGTTCTAATTAATCTGACACCTGCTTGCACAGATATACTTGTCTAAAAATATTTGTGATATGAATGGCTGTACAGACTGAACCAAAAGTTATGTACATTTAGTGAATAAATATAAACACATGACCATTTTCTCTTACCACATTGTTCCATTTCACCCTAATTGCACCTGTCAGAAAAACAGATGTTCTGTCTCAGGAAAGTAGCTTGTTTACTGGTATAATATCATTTATAATGTCAGATAATTCTGAAACAGCTCCTACTGCCATCTTATTAGCTTAATGTGTACTACAGAGAATTTGAGATATATTTCACATATTGCCACGTATTCATTCTATGTGTTTCAATAATTAGCGTTAACTACTATTTGTGAACACAAGATTGTAATTGGTTCTGGTAGGTCAGGTGAGTTGCTAGCACTGTCATTTGTAGGAAGTGAGGGAGATACTCCTTTTCAATCCACTGAAGTAAACAGTTTGTTGAACTGCTGGAATTAGTTGTGTTAAAAAAAATAATAATCAAATTTAATTGTCGTCACACACAGTGCACAGGGCAGGAAGCCTTGATTTTGTATTGCTGTGTCTAGAAGTTTGATAAGGTGTGTGTGAAGCAGACATTCTGAACAGCTGCACTGTGCTTTTGATTGTTATATCAAAACTCCATCAGAGAAAATGTTTTTACTTTTAAACAGCACATCCAACTTTTATGACAAATTCACGTTTGCTGGTATATTATCATTTAAATGTGATAGCTTAATGTGTAGTATAGATTATTTGAGATACGGTGATCCAGCACTCACCTAAATCTGCATGACGTCTGTGTGACAAAGGGTTGATCACAAACAACCACCTGAGAGTAAATTTATCAAGCTGCGGGTTTGAAAAAGTAAAGATGTTGCCTATAGCAACCAATCAGATTCTAGTTATCATTTATTTATTACTTTCTACAAAATGACAGCTTGAATCTAGTTGCTATAGGCAACATCTCCACTTTTTCAAACCAGCAGCTTGACAAATTTACCCCCTGGTCTTTTTAAAAATGATTAAAACTCTCCCTGTGTGTCCTATACACTAGCTGTGCCTTACCAATTATGCCACCACCAAGATTTTTTGCGAAGAGCTGACACTCTTACACAGGAAACCATCAGTTCTCTTTAAAAAGTAATCTATCACAAGTCACATTCATAAGAGTTATCATAAACCAAATTATATCCCCTGACCCAGAGCTATCTTAAACAAAATGATCTGTTTCGACTTTGTAGCGTTCTAATACCAAGCTAAGTTTGACGTGTGGATTCATAAGAAAACAGAGACATGAACTAATTAAGTGTAATTTAATATGGAGAATAAATCCACAATGCTTAAGATGAAAAACAATTAACACAATGACATCCAAACACAATAGTTTCTTGAAAAATAAAAAGGAATAAAACAGAAATGATAAAGTCACGAATGAATCATTTTCTATTTGCTGGGAAAAGCAGTAATAATTGGGCACTTCTGAATATGAAATTGACTCCCAAAAGTGAACAAAACTGTTAGATTTACAGGAAATTTTAAACATGCTGCGGGTATCCTCAGCCCCCTTCCACTGTGATGTCAGACCTAGAAAGTCTGTGTAAATGCAAATTTATGACCCCCTTTTCAAACATCTTTTAAGTTAGGGTTTATATACATTGGCCTAATTATTTACCTGAATGTCCTACATAGATTATATATGATATGCATATGTGTTCTTTTCCAAACAAAGACTATGCTGTGCCAGTCATCACTAGCAGTCGGCATTTAGATCAGTCCTGTAGCTGGTGCAAATGATACATCTGAAACCTAGCGTACTTAATAGAAACCCAGGACTTGAATCGACTGTATCTGCATCGGCACTCACTAACTGTACATTGCCTAAGTTTGTTCGTCCTTTCCCACCCCTGTTCTAACCTTCAAGTTGTAGGCATTCATAAGTGTCATTTGCATTCCAACATGAATTACATGCAATTGAGTTCATTTGTGTAAGGTCTGTTTCTGAACATGCGCAGAGCTATTTCACGAACGATATTGCTCCCAAACGGACTTCGAACATGAATCTGGCCTTTTCAGTTTTTGAATGGTATGGGTATGGGTACACTTTCACATGGCTGCTGACTCTTTCTAAATTCCTTTATTTGTCAGATTGTTCCAGGGGTATACAGCTTAGGCAAGATAACATGATTAAATGCATTTCATTCTGTTAAGCGGTGGTAGTCTATCTAAATTCCGACATACTTTTCAACGACTGGACAATAACAATGGCTATAAGCCCTACAATAATAAAATGACTACTTACTATATAAAAGACATGAAGTTTTGTCCAAAGCTTGAAATGAGCGTGTACTGTAAAATCCAAATAAGGTCATTTACTATGGACATACTGAAAATGGCGCTTTCAAAGTGGCAATACCTGGACCCCATGCCATGTATAATGTAATACAGGCGTGGGGTTCGAGTATTGCCACTTTAAAACTGGCGTTTTCACTATGTCCATAGTAAATGACGTAATTTTGCACTGTAGGTGCTTACCTTTTTCGGTCTTTACAGTACACGCTCATTTCAAGCTTCGGAAAAACGTCACGGCTCTTATATGGCAAGTAGTCATTTTATTATTGTAGGGCTTATAGTCATCGTTATTGTCCAGTCGTTGAAAAGTATGTCGACTTTATTGTCTTGCTCTCTCGTACCCCACCCCTGTTAAGGCCAATAATGTCCTCTAGTGCCCTTAGATCAGTGCCAGTTAGCACCTTGAACTGCAATACCCGCTCTCTAGGTACATGTTTCAGTGATTGCGTAGTATGTAAGCAGGGCTGTTGCAAGGTCTGTAGGCACCCTAGGCGAGGTTTCAGCCTATTCCCACCCCCCCCCCCCCCGTGAGGTTGTCACACTCCAAAAAAAAATTTGTTAATTTTTGCATTTTGAAAAACAAAACAATATATAAATAAGTATGTGTGAACACTTTGTGGACCGCAATGGGCCCGTATTGTCACACACTCAAGGTGTCTCAGTAACCACCTACAGCACACAAACAATATTCTGATTGGTGAGGGTCTCAGCCCACAGCCAATCAGTGATCACTTTGGTTCAAGAAAGAGTGTAAAATAAAAAGAACAACCCTTACCTTCTCCTGGCTGGCAAGGATGCAGTCCAGATGCACTGATGCTTTCAACACTGTCCAAGCTCCACTTCTACCCTTTGGGAAGTAACAGCAGTAATTGATTTAATATTGCTTGTTGACATAATATACATTTTTCTACAACATAGTTTGCATATCAAATATAGAGCATGAGGTGGCAAATAGTCCTTTTATACCATAGAAAAATGATTATTTGCCACATTATACTCTATATTTGATTGCAAACTTTGCGTGAGAAAAATTACTATTATTTAGCACCTCATGCTCTATATTTGACAATTGAAAATCAAATATAGAGCATGAGGTGCCACTCCACCATAGTTTTACAATCAAATAAAGAACATGAGGTGCCAAATAATAATCCAACCCCCCCATTTTTATTTTTTTCAACTCGCCTCTTCCTTATTGGTCTTTGTGCACACCTTTTTACAAATAAAAAACAATAATAATGTAAAAATAAAAATAACATTCTATTTACTTACATTTTTTCTCTTGTCAGCAGATGCAGGGGGCTCCTCACACTTCTTCTGTCCTCTCCAAAGGCTGCCAAAACGCTCCTCGGCTTCCACAATCACAGAGGAGGGGGGTGGAGCAGAGTGGTGCATGCTGGGAACGGAGGGGGCACTGGGAAATAACTTTACTCACACTGTCTGTCAGACAGTGTGAGAACATGGGGGGCAGAGACAGCATTTCTCGGGACCAGGAAGGACTGGAGGCGCCGCCGAAGAGGGCTAATATCACATGATCACTGACTGACGTCGGTGATCATGTGTGAGTGCGGCAGGCAGCGCGACCCGGGCGCATCCTTTGAAAAAAAAAAATCAGACACAGCAGGCGCCATTCCGCCGCTGTCCCAAACACTGATGACTAGATTAGAAAATCTAGTCAGCGGCGCCCTGCAGGTCCCGGCGCCCTAGGCAATTGCCTGAGGTTGCCTAATGGGAGCGCCGGGCCTGTATGTAAGGCACTGGATGGCAGGTTGTCAAGTGAGTTGAGTGCTGACTGCCTGAGTACTGTTGTCCTGATTATCTACTTTTTTTGTTTACTGCCTTTTTGACTGAACACAGAAAAACATCTTGGCTATTTGAGCTATTCTTCATAGTTTGTTTTGTTTTACCTTTTATGGGTTGATTATGCATTTCATTGTGAAATACATTGAGAATAGTAATGCAATTGCGGTCTACTTTTTTACCTTTAGTATTTAAGGACAGACAGATAGATGAAGATGATGATCAGGTGCGCAAAATTAAAAATGTTTTAGCCTTTGGTGAGACAATTAAAATTTTGCATATTAAACACACTGCTTACATACTTCAATACCTACACATACATCTCAGTACTACAACTTGTAGCCACAACAAATGCTATTTCTGAGACATTCAATCGCATCTGCTATTATAGTGGCAACAGCAATATTTAAAATGCAGCATTTTAATTGATCATCTGCTTTGTTACCAAAACTGACTTTTTTCCATTCTTCCTACAGTTTTTATTCAGCCAGCTTCAGAATGACAGCTTATGTTCTCAGTGTTGGCTTAACTTGGGATTTTGCGCAATCTTTGTTAAAGCTTAAAATTCGTCTCCCTTTGCGTACTTTCATGTTTAAAGGATACAGCATAATTAGTGCTTTATTTTGATGGATTGTGTAGAAAGCACTGAATGTATATTGGTAATGCAATAATATTGAAATGATAAATATGTGCATAAACAGCTATTACACTTGGTCTGCTTATAGCACAATAATAAACAACAAGCTAAGTATTTTAAATCCTTTAAATGTATAACTTGTAATGCTTCACTGTTAAAATATGTTAAATTGGAGCATGGTATATTTATCTTTGCTCTTTGTAGGCACAATAAATGTAAAGGTATTGTATAAGCTTAAAATATAAGCACACTTATTAAATGTCTCATTGTCTGCATTAAACATTGGCATATTTTTCACATACAACATCTAAATTGTTTGAATATGTGAACAATAACTGTAGACAAGAGAGAAATAGGTGAAAGCCTTACATATTGCTCAAGCAATTTTGAGCCTGTTTATTATATAGCAACGTTTATCAATGCAACAGCTGAACAATATTTAGCTGTCTCGGCGAAACTGTCCAGAAGTAGTACTGCTTAGCTTACCTCCTCACCAGGGCAGTCTCGTGGATATGCTAGCCAGTTAACACATGTGTAGTGGAACTGAAAGTCCAGGGTTTTCAATTCCACTAAGAAAAAAATAAAAATAAATAACTAAAATAAATTGTTTATAAAAATTCTATCCTTGTTAAATAAGCAAAAAACTATCACCATCAACACCCGATGAATCGTACCATCACTGGGTGTTACCTCTGATGATAGAAATGCTCTTACTTGCGGTAACCCCTCGGAGGATAGGGTGAATAGAGCCAGTTCCTTCATTCTACTATGCACAGATATTGAAAAGTAAGTTTATGCATTTCACTGCAGAGTCAGCCAGAATATAATGTCCCTTTTCAATGTCTTCAGTATTTGTCTCTTCAAAGTTAATTTGCTCTTTTTCTCTATCATTGTTCCCCTAGAGCTGTCTCCCTGTATCCCCCTCCCTACTTTTCCTTGCTTCCTCGTCTTTCAGCTATCCTCTGGCGAATGGAGGCACTTACCCTACTAGCCACTACACATATGTGGTTAAGTTTGTGGATGCTCATTGCAATAGGTCCTGGCGCTGGGTGAAGAGAGACTTCTTACTTCTCCAAAGATAAGCATTAGTTTTTTAAGGCTGACAGTGAAAAGCAAAGATTTTGATCGCTTGTTAAATTGGGTGACATCACAGTCCCATAGAAGTCTATGGGAACTGCAGTGACCACCGTTAGACAGGTTGAGAGAGGAGAGCTACGCACATAAGTGTGGCATGCACGTGTTCCTCTTCCGTTCCTGGTTCGCCTGTAATACATCTGGCTGTCAAATAATGCTGCTGTGCAAGTGCTAATGTAGAATGCTGCACGGAGGTGCAGAGGGTCCACTTGCTGTGCTTTTTAGTAGACCGTACATGGAGGTGCAGTATATAACCTCAGAGTCTGATAGAGATATATATATATATATATATATATATATATATATATGCAGTTAAAGTGTGAAAAATAGTGGAAGGTCACAAGTGACCCAGGTTATGACCCAACCCCTCGTGGTGTGGATAGGGCCATTGGAACAATTGACTTAGCTGTAGAATAGCATGTATATTCGATTATAAAAGGGAAAACGTTAGCAAAAGACATGTGGATTGCTCTGCAAACAGCGTATGAAAATAAAGGTCTCATGAGAAGTATAAACCTGAGGTCCACTTTGTTCAATTCCTAGTTGAGTGAGTGCAAAGACATTGATAAAATGTTATCGGTTTCACAGCAATTAATGTCTGTTGGAACTCAAGTGGGTGATGAAAAGGTCGCCATAGCTATGTTACAGAACATGACCCTTGAGTTTGATTTTCTTGTAGTGGAATTGGAGTTATATGCTACCAACTTATCTACAGAAGTAGTAAGAATGGAGCTGCTGCAATTCCAGGAGCGGATACCTGTGGGCACTAAAGGTGAAACCACTGATTTGCTCACTAAGGGCACTAAGTTTAAGAAACCAATGTTCAAGTGCTTCTTCTGTCACAAAATGGGACACAAGGCCTTGGATTGACTGACAGTGCAAAATGGTGCGAAAAGCAACCGTGTTAAAAACAACGAGTCAGCTTTGAATGTGACGGATAGTCACATAAAAGGCTGTTAGTAGTATATGGATTTTGAAGCCACCAGACACTTCAGTTGTAACAGTCACTGCTTTACTTCACTAAGTGAGTGTAATCCTATCACAGTCAGAGGTATCTAAGACAAGATCCTAACAGCAATGGAAGTCGGGACAATTACAGTCTACCTGAGGATAAAAGGTTAAACTGTAATTACACATATTGAAGAAGTTTTGTTCCTTCCAGATTGAGGAACCAATTTGATTGTAGTAAGTGTTCTAGAAAACAAAAGTTACAAGGTACAATTTTCAGAAGGTGTGCAAAATAAGAGGGACTGTAATAGCGACAACTACCTGTTGCCAGCATCTCTATGTCTAAGATACTGAGGAATGTTATGCAATGGCTACTTCTGACACAATTCCGACTATGATACTGTGCACAAGCATTTAGGACGTCCTGGGTACAATAGTATGCAGAAACATCTGAATGTTATGGTAACAGGAATGGCAGTGAACAATCCTGATAGACCAATGTGTGAGAGTTGCATTAAAAGTAAACAAACCAGACAAACCTTCCCAAAGTCAGTGACGAGCTGAGGCGCCATTACCATTGGTGCACAAGGATGTATGTCGTCCTATGGAGACTGAGTCAATTAGTGGTTATCGTTACTTTATGACACTGATGATTACACGAAGATGACTCAAGTATATTTCCTTAAACCAAGAAGCAAAGTTATATGCAAGATTGAGGAATAAAAAACTTTGGTGGAGACTAAAACGGGTCATAAGCTAAAAGCTTTGAGATCTGATAACGGAGGAGAATACTTAAACAAGAACTTTGTCGACTTTCTTAAAAATCATGGAGTTAAAAATCAGTTGATGCACACGCCTGAACACAATAGTGTAAGTGAGTGTGCAAATCGTACAATAGTTGAGTGAGCATGTATGATGCTGTGTGATACTATCCTAGAAAATAAATTTGGGGTCAGGAACAGTACAAACAGCAATTTATCTGAAAAACAATGCACACACTGTTGCAGTGAGAGGCAAGACACCAATTGAAGCTGGTCTGCAATAAAGCCTAACATCAGTCATCCAAGGGTTTTTGGATCCAAAGCATACAAACACATTCCTAAAGAGAGAAGATTTAACTTGGACTTTTAAGTCACAAGACTGTATTTTACTTGGATATTGTCGTGAAAGCAAAGGCTACCATCTTTGGGACACTGTAACCAAGAAACTTGTTAAATCCAGAGTCATCCTATTCCATGAAACAGCGCTACCTAGTGGAGAAAAAAAATGAAAGTAAAGAAAAGGTAGTAATACAAGACATATCTACATCATCAAATGTTCCTTAGTCAGGGACTTTGAATCTCGACAAGCAGCAGGAGACAAGATTTTCTACAAGGAGTAATAAGGCAAAACCTTCAAGGAAATACTGTGAGGAATATGCCAACATTGCGTTCTCAGAACCACAAAATTTGCAACAAGCAAAAAACCAATGATAAATGGGAACACTGGAAATCAACTGTAGATAAAGAAAGGACATTCTTGGTTGAAAACGAATACTGGACTGTTGTCAATAGGCCAAGCCACCATAAAACAATTAAAAACAAGTGGGTTTTCTGTAAAAAGCTAAATACAGATGGAACGATTGCCCGTTACAAGACTCATCATGTTACAAAGGGATTTACTTAGGCAACTTAGGCCTAAGTTGCCTAAATTAAAGCGAGTAGCGAAACGCGCATCGGCGTTCGCCTCGCTGTGCCGTCTAAATACCTCACGCTACTATAATATGCTATGGAATACTAAATAATTAAATAACAAGGGATATTAATCCCGTTGTAATGGGGATGTACTGAGCTTTATGTCTAGAGATATCACAGCTCCAATTATCTAAGGGGTGTTAATCCCGCTATGATAGGGAATGTATAGGGCTGAGAATCCTATTAGTCAGGGGATTATTACCAAAGGAATATAGATCATATTGCCCTATTACGCTGACTATATATCCAGTAATAATTGGTACAGATTATAAAAGGAATCCAGATTTACACAGGCTAAAGTGTTTTCTGAGAAAGCAGTACAAACCCATGATAACAGTCTGTAGCAGTCTTTACAAGCGAGTGACACTAGACTAGTGTGAATAATAAACAAATTAACGATAATCTACTAGTCATTGCACCAAATAATTTATTTTTATTTCATGGATTAATTTCCTGCAATAGACATATAAATATGTTATCATTGTCAATGTGTATGGAAACTACTAAAGAATAAATCTTGATATATGTAACAACATATTACAAATAATGGCAAGAGTGATGAACATAAACCTTGCCAATAAGTAATGTAACTTCATACACTGATATATTCGGTCAATTGTGGCATTTATATAACGTGAGAATTGTTAATTAATGGAATATATCCCCTTATAAAAGACAACACAGCCAGGCTTGGCATATTCTGCCAGTTTATTAACATCTTTATTTTAATATCTTCATTACTTTTTCTCTTATATTTCGCTGCCTACTATATTTAGGCTTATTTCAGGAACATTATATTTTAAACACATTAATGAAAGGTATATTTTAATTAAATGATTATTACAGAGTGCCCTTGTTAAGCATGTTTCCTTCTACCACATGTGTCTCTAACTACCTGCTATATACCAATAACAATATATGCAGGACTGACATCACACAAGTCCAAAGAATTGTATGCAAGTCCACTAAATAGTGAATTGATTCTTTATCGGATCCACACAGTGAATAAACGTCAATGCCTTGACAAAGACCTGTGGAAGGATGAAACTCGTTGGTTATTTTAACCTCCAGCCTGGGACTAACTGCCTTGTCTTCCTGAAGTTCCTGCCACATTCACTGGGACCTCTGGAAAAGAACCATGCTATGAGCCATTACCATTGGCCAAATCTGGTAGGTGGCCATCACCTGGCATTTGGAGTGTTATTATATATTATTATATGCTTTGATAATATATATATATATATATATATATATATATATATATATATATATATATGTGTGTGTGTATATTTGATATTGTTTGATGAAAACATTTTATATTGAAGGTAATACACTATTGCACCTTCCTTCTTTTTGTTTTTTTCCATATACATCCATTTCATGAATGTGAATACTTCTTGAACGATATTGGCACCATAAAAAAGTTTATTCATCACTGTGTGGATCCGATAAAGAATCAATTTACTGTTTATTGAATTTGTATACCATTCCTTGGACTTGTGTGATGTCAGTCCTACATATATTGTTATTTGTATATAGCAGGTAGCGCCTAAAGTTGTTTATCCATTTTTTGCTATGATTCTATGTTTTTGGTCTGTGGGTAACATTCCAGGTTTACATCTTAGGCAGCCACCTTTTTGAGCACTCTAGGTTGTACATTTTCTGGGATTTACTCAAAGGTCTGGAATTAATTACGGGGAAATCTTTTTACCTGTGACAAGGTAGAGTACACTTTGTATAGTCATTGTCATATCTACATTGTATAATTTGTTGCTTTACCAGTTAGATTTTGATTTTGCTTCCTAAATGGGTATTTAGTTGATGAAATCTATATGGAAACCCCTGAGCGTTATAATGAAGACATTTTTCCGGAAGGAAAAGTATGTTTATTGAAGAAATCTCTGTACGACTTGTAATAAAGTTGCCGGTCTTGGTACTTTAAACTTGACACTATGTTGATTAACATGGACTTTGTAAGTTCAGAAATTGACCACTGTCTATACCCCAAAATGATAGATGAAAATGTTTTATATGTGGACGACTAGTTACTAGTAGACCAGAAAAAAATCATAAGGACAGTGTCAAAAAGTCTCTTGGGTTACTCTTGGTAAGTTAGCACTCAATTTAAAAACACATGAATGTATGACCCTGTATGTTAATGACTCTCATTGTTTAGAGTTAGGAGCACCATATTAGCAGAACCGCATTTGCAAATGTTTGTAACTAAGATTACTGCATTTTTATGTACAAGTAGAAAGGCAGCTCTTTTACTGGCTCACAGCAGTTTTGGTGTGGTTTTTATTTTTTATTTTTTTGGACGTTAGGCCCCCATTAAAGGTAGGCTCTTGATTCCTGTCCCCTCCCTTGTGTTTGTGCGTTCCTTTGTGGGAGTAGCTAGTTAACCGCCCCACATAATGTTAAGTGACAGTATACACAGTAGTTTGCCCGGCCCTAGGTCCCCGGGGTCACGCAGAGGTGTTGAGGCAGTGAGTGGGTTCCCCATTGTCCGTGCAGCTCGCCAAATTGTGAGTTCAGGCAGGTCCCGCCTTTGGTTCCACTTGGGTGCCTGATGCTGAGTTCCGGCAGGTTCGCATGATGGCTCCAGTTTAGTCGGTGTTACCACAAGGTTGGGTGTGTCCGGCCTGAATGCTGTCAGCGGCCGCTGACAGTTCGAGGCAAGGGTGTCTGGCTAGGTGGCTCGCTGCTCCAGGGGACTCCGCCACTGTTCCTTGGTACTGTGTGAGTTCCCCCAGTGAGGACACAGTCTCCTTGGTAGGTCCCGGGATATGGGTTTAATATACATCACCTAAGCAGAGGGTGAGCACCGGTTGGTGCTTCCCCAGGCGAAGAACAGGGTGGGGGGGGGTCTAGGTAGCCCGTCATTCAGCGACTAGCGGAGTTGCGCTACTGATCATTATCTGATGTTGGGTCAGCGCGGCTTTTGTATTTGCTAGTAGCATCGTGTGGGTGGTACATCAGCCTCACGGTTAGTGTAGGTGGGAGACTGTGTGTTGTCATTGCAGGTGACAGAGGAACGCAAGGGAGCAAAAGCTAGAAGCGGGAATCACTCGGTGAGTATAGCATGAAGGTCCCCTTCTTCTTAGTGGGCTCCCACCTATTGGTGGGTGAAGTACTTGGGCGGGATTGTTCCTAGACCCTCGTATTTGCGACACAGGGATAGTAGCCCAGAGCAAAAAGAGGTGTCGGCAATCGGGGTAGAGAGAGCATTTCTGTCTCGTAATCAGCGCCTCAGACATTGCCCCCCATCCTCCGTGAGATAGCAGATCTCCACGCTTTGATTCTTCCTCCGGTGTTCACTCCAGTTGGTTTGCAGGAGAAAGAGGATAAAGGGGGACCTCTGTTCAAGGGGTTGCAGACATCGCAGTGGTGTTCCATAGTGTTCATTCAGAATCAGGTGAGTAAATGGGGTGCAGGGAAGGGGACTCTAGAGATGTGGCTTTGACGCCCTTAGCACCCGTCACACTTGTGATCCAGTTATAGCAGGATAAGCAGTGTGAACCACAGATGCCAGCAAAACACCTGTGAAGCTGAAAAGAGATTCTAGCAGAAATCTATAGCATAGAGTCTATGCTATAGACTATTGTAGCAGCACCTAGACAATCTGAACAATGGCTCGGAACCTGTTAGCTAGTGTATAAAGCAGTCAATTCTGTTGAATAGTATAGAACATAGGGTAAACATGTGCACATCACTTTGACCTGTGAGGGATCCAGCGATAGTGGAAATGCAGACAGTGAAATCAAAAGTTCACTAAGTGCCAGTTCAAATATATATTATTATTATTATTATTATTATAGTAGTTGTCCTAATCAATGAATGACATAGAGGTAGATATTTCAACTGACATCCAGCAAGCTTTTAATTTCACTGTCTGCATTTCCACTTTTCACTGAGTGCTATAAGAGATTTTATTATTTCACGGTTTCCTTAAATTCATATGATTTTAATAAATTAACAAAGTCTGCTTGTTAATTTTTATTCGATTAATTGTATTAGATACACTACTCAAGAAATATTTTGGCTGTCAGTGCACTACGTCAAATAAACTAAACTTTCTATTTCTATCTTCATTCATTCATGAATAAACTGGGCACACATCACCGTTAACTATTTCACTCAATTTTTTTCTAAATGTATTAGTAAGGATGACATATTCATATTATGAATGTAACATACATTGTTACATAAGTGCATAATCTGGAAGTTCATGAGCTGTGCACTTAATTATACTTTTGTGTTAATCTTCTTACTAATCTTGAGATTTGCTGAGTGCATCATGGAGAAATTATCATAGTATTAGAGAATGATACTCAGAGACTAATGTGCACAGGGCCACACAGGTGTCGTCAACCTCTAACACTCACTAAAGAGCCAATTTGTCCATTTGCTGGGAAGTAATGGCGTTTTATTTATTTTTATCAATTATCAGGATTACTTTTCTATTTTATTACAATATGTTTATAATTAAATTGAGACTGTTATTTATTGTCTTATTTTTTTTAAACTTACCACCCTTTGTTATGACCTGGTTTACTATGGACAGTGTTCACTCCATTGAACTTGAGAAGAGTATGCATTTTATAACATGCTTCAATTTATAACTATAAAGAGTTGTACACGTAGTCTTTAAATGTACATTCATAAAGTCTGGTAAACATGCTTTAATGCTGATAGTCCAAAAAATATATTCTGAGCAAATGGCCCTATACACACACATACAATTTCTGACAAGTGTTCACTTCCCTTGTGCAATTTTTTACATTTCCTGTAGCGTTCATACTTAAAATGTAATGAATTTCTATGGGAGCACTTAATAAGTACATAATATACTACATTGTAAGGAGGCTTTGAGAATACGCTTTGAACACTAAAGGCAAAATACAATGTTTTGTCTACATTTTTAACAGGTACAGGATGCATAAGAAAAATATACTGGTAGGTTAATTGGCTGCAATCAAAAATTGACCCTAGTCTCTCCCTCTCTGTCTGTCTGTCTGTGTGTGAGTGTGTGTCTATAGTAGGAAATTTAGACTGTAAGCTCCAATGGGGCAGGGACTGATGTGAATGAGTTCTCTGTACAGCGCTGCGGAATTAGTGGCGCTATATAAATAAATGATGATGATGAGGATGAAGGGTCCCACCATCCACTCGCCTGTGCAACTGTGGTAAAGAGGTCATATAAATGCTATAAAAATTATATTATACATATCGTACTTGCCTACTTTTGAGATCCCCCTCCAGGAGGGGAGATCTCAGTGACGCGATCTGTGGGTGTGGTCACCGAAATCGCTTTATTAGGCCCCACCCCATCAGCAAAATGACACAATTTTCGGCCTATTGCAGCAGGGGGCACTATCTGTACTCTCATTGAATCACGTCACTAAGGTCCACCCCCCGCCTAATTAACTAAGGAAGCGACAGGATTCGGGAGGATGCTCTGCTCTCCCAGACACACACACACACACACACACACACACACACACAAACACACACACACACACACACACACACACACATATATATATATATATATGAAATTATGTTACTCTACCTTTAAAAGGCCATCATCTAAAACAGATTTTGGAAATGTTCATCTATTTGTCACATATTTGTTTTTTATAATGAATAATTCTTGTTAGTTTTTGTTTTGTTGATTAATGTCTGCTCCTTTTTTCACTTTTATTTCTTGTTTAATTCCAAAAAATCTAAAGTGCCAATGAGAGGCAGCATTCTAGTAGTGGTAAATGAAAGATTTATTCTATGTTATCATGAGGAAATAATTTAAAATAATGTTGCAAAAGGTAATATTTAATTTAAATATATAAAGACAACAAATAATCTGCAATGTTTTAATTAAAGCAGTATTGTTTTATGTGTGAGTAACAAGCCCCATTTAAATCCATGTAATGCAGCTTTTATGGTCACTGTTTTACTCTTGTCCTGAAATAGACGTTCTGAACCACTGAAGTTCATCTATTTAGAGAGCTGTCCCTGTCTGACTTTTTTGGATTAAGCAATTGGAGATCTCTTAGTGCTCTGTATTTCAGACTTGACGCCAGAAGGGAAAATGAGTAATTTGGCCTATTGCTTCAGTAACCTCTATCTCTACCAGACCGTTCCCATTGTCTGGCTGTGGGCCTATGACCTTACTTGATATAAGTATTATACTATCAGTCCATGGCTGTATTATCAGATCTTACTGATCGTAATTTGCCGCTAACCAATTAGTGTTTATGGCTCCTATCTAGTCAGGTGTATTCTTTGTCTGACCAGACTGTGTTCTGTATTTAAGTTTCTCCTAGACTAATTACTAATTACTGTGAAATAGTAGGATTGTGGTTTCTGCTCGGAGGTGGTTCAAGTCTTTAACCAAATCTTCTTGAGTTTAAGACTTAATGATTTTCATTTAGTGCAACTATGTATACCACTGCATTCACAATAGGCAAAATGGGAGTATCCTCCTTCCACTTTGGATCTCAATTTTAGAGTAAATTACAGTCTTTCCTCCATCCTTTTGCCATGTTTTGTGATAAAAGAAGCTTAAGGTCTTTCTGAGATACATTTTACCTCTCTTTGAGGCCTGGAGTTGTTTTAATATATATACACATTGTGACAAAGCATTGGAAACTTGGTAAATGGGAGATGCATATGCCCCAGATTTCTGTCTTATGTTCTTTAAAATCTCAGGGAGATTTCTTGTGTTGGAAAAGAGCTTCTCAAAGATTGCTTTCAGCTGTAGGAAAATCCTATGTAAGTGTCCCTGATGTTATGAATGGAGAGAAAGGGCGGGCTCCATTCATTAGGTAGGTCTCTTCTGGGTCTTTCAACCTGCCAAACATTTGCTGGCTAATTGAGAGTTGCACCTGTGTCGTGTAGTTAAAAAGCTGTGATGCTGTTTCTTCAGTCTCTCACTACCCGGGGAACAGGTCAGATGTCTGCTGAGAGGCACTGCAATTTTTTGCCAGTAAGATCTGTTATTTTCTGCGTGGAACACTAGGTCCTTCCACTTTAGAGAGGGTTTTCTTTGTTATTTTACTTAGGCTGGGTACACACTACAGTGTTTTCAGCCGATTATCGGGCCAATCAGACGATAAACAATCGGTTGGCCCAATATCAGAGTAGTGTGTAGCCTGCAAAGATGAATGATTATTATTCCAGAGCCCATTGTATTGTTGAATAAGATTTTTTAACAAATTAAAAATCTTGTTTAACAATGGAACGATGTTCCAATTCTGCAGTGAGTTTGCACTCACAATCAGGATCTCCATAGAGTTGACAGTCATGATCTTTTAAACCAATGGTTATGACAGATGAAGAGCACAGATCTGGGGGTAAGTTTTGTAAAACGGGTATAGGTTGTACACATGAATCGGCATGCTGATACTGACTTTTTTTATTATTATTATCAGTCATTGGTAAATTTGTTACAGATAGCACATCAGGAGAAAATTTCTGTTGTATGTACCAAGCCTTAGGCTAGGTAAACACTGGCAAATTTTCCAACCAATCTGTTATCTACAACAATTGCACCTACGACTGAAGGTCCTACTGGTCGGGCGATTCATGCATATACACTACACATGATTTCCCTTCAGATCTGTGTTCTTCATCTGGTCCTGTAGTCATTTAGAGAATGACAGCACAATATGCATTTATTTATTCATTCCTGTCACACTGATTAACCTTCCATTAGTATTTTCTATTTATTTATTTATTTATTTTTAATACAATTCAAGGTCTGTGCTGATAGTCATTATCATCAGCATGGATCTGGAAAGAGCCACAACAGATATGCCTGCTAGAATCGTATCTGTGGTTATTTCCCCCTCGGCATAGTACAGAAGGAACATATACACTCCCTTACTCTACTGTTCTTATACCTACCTACCCATTTCCTCCCCCATTCCACCTCTCTAAGCGCAGACAGGTGCAAGGGGGTAATACGTCAAGTGTTTCTACTGCGTTTGACTCTACATGACCTCCATGTCTGTTACTTTACAAGCTTTTTAGCATACCTCCCAACATTTAAAATTTCTAAAGCTGGACATGCCTCCTCAGAAATGGGGGCAGGACATTGCATGTTAGGAGCATGTCCATGTTGCAGTGGGTGTGGTCACCTCCCATGGGCATGTCTAGGACTTCTGTAGACCTAGACCGCCCCTAACACCTCTCCCCTAAAAACACCACTCTATTGTTGTATTGTGCATTGCGCACCTGCCTAGGTTGCATGCTCCACCCACTAACCATGGTGACCAGGGACATAGCTCGCAAATTCCCAAGATTAAGGACAAATGTGCTGACTATAGGACTATTGCGTTGAAATTGGGACCGTTGAAAGGTGTGTGTATGTATATATATATATATATATATATATATATATATATCTATATATATATATATATATATATATCTATATATATATATATAGATATATATATATATATATATATATATATATATATATATATATATATATATATATATATATATATATATATAGATATATATAGATATATATAGATATATATAGATATATATATATATATATATATATATATATATATATATATAGATATATATAGATATATATATATATATATATATATAGATATATATATATATATATATATATATAGATATATATAGATATATATATATATATATATATAGATATATATATATATATATATATATATATATATAGATATATATATATAGATATATATATATAGATATATATATATATAGATATATATATATATATATATATAGATATATATATATAGATATATATATATAGATATATATATATATAGATATATATATATCTATATATATATATATATATATATATATATATATCTATATATATATATATATATATATATATATATATATATATATATATATATATATATATATATATCTATATATAGATATATATATATATATATATATATATATATATATATATATATATATATATATATATATATATAGATATATATCTATATAGAGATATATATATATATATATATATATATATATATATATCTATAGATAGATATATATATATATAGATAGATATATATATATATATATATATATATATATATATATATGTGTGTAATATCCATACCGTCACTATGCAAATAAAAGTCATACACAAAATCTGCAAAATCAATTTTTTTGGGTGAGCTCTGCATTTGAATATATCTTAAGTTATATTTACTTATTAAGTTATACAGAAAGTACATTTTATGTCTCATGCTGTGATAACATAGATCATCATTATCCATTCTCATTATTGATAAACTTGAAAATTGCTCCAAAAAGTTACTTTTTAATAAATTATATATAGTAGCATATATACACTCTGTCTATTTGTTAATATTCTGCAGGGTTTAGGTCACATTTTAAAATAGTTTCTAGGGACGCTTTGCTGATAAGCTGGTACATCTAAACATGTCACACATGATGCAGTCTTGGAGGCAGGGTGCACTAAATTCCCCAACATGTCATGTTTACTGAATTTGATTATAATGTATTTTAAATACTTCTTTTCAATTAATATTATCTAACAAAGCCAAGAAAAAGTTTGGAAAATTGACATATTAAATATTGTGCATTTGGTCAGTACTGGGAGAAAAATTTCCAGGGACAAGTCTTTAGTACCTTGGACTGTCCCTCAAAATCATGAACAGTCAACACTGTGATATCAGAGTGTTTTGTCACCTGCATTTCATGTGCATTTTGTTTATACACTGTGCATGTGTCTACAAAGACAAGCAACAGTTTGTTCATTAAATCTAATTTATATCTGTCGATCTTTGGTAATTTTCAATATTAGGCAGTATGCTATATTTGTGTTTTTATTGTAAGTGGCACACAATGAACCTAATCAGCGTGGCATATGCTACATAGGTCAGTAGTAGTTATTTTCCATGAATTGAGTTTGCAGTGGTAGAAGAGTGCAACGTTCTAGCAATACAATCTTTAAGATTTGCTTTTGCTTTGCCACAGAATGCCATTCATTCCAAACTGTATTTGTAAATGAACGTTTTGCTGAATTTATAGAATATGAATAGAGCAGGGACATCAAT
Organism: Mixophyes fleayi; assembly: GCF_038048845.1. Lineage (NCBI taxonomy): Eukaryota > Metazoa > Chordata > Amphibia > Anura > Limnodynastidae > Mixophyes > Mixophyes fleayi. Next base: position 294,915,626 of record NC_134403.1, on the reverse strand, counting down.
GTCAATTCACTCTGCTTTGTTTTGAGGTTGGGGTTGTACTGGGAACACTGAAAGCTAAATTCCGCTGGCAAAATGTTGTTGCCAAATGTGAAGTGTGGCATACATTTTGCAGAACAGTTTTGAAAATTATACTTATCAATACATAGTGGAACTGAACAGGTTCTTTCTGCCTGGAGAACAGAATAGCATTGTTTTGCTTAGTAATGTACAAATTAGTTTAATACTTACGTTGTCTTATATATTTTTTATTTATTTTAGGAATGTGCTCATACATATAAAGCAATTTAATTACATATTATTAAAATATTGCTAATGATATATAACTGGTTAATGCAATTCAGATATATTGTTGCAGACTAGGTCAATTACATAACATGTAGAACTACAGATTGGAAAATTAAAATGAATAACACTCTGACCCATTGACCACTTCTATGTTTTAATTGTGAATTTCTGACAGAGTTCATTGTTTATTGCACAATTATGTTTTTGTCAAGTATCTTTTATGAAAAGAGTGTATTATAGCTTTTTCTTAGAGTTAATTTGTTTTAGCCTTTGTCCCTGTAATACAGTTTCTATGTAGAGATGCTCGGGCTCGGTTTTCTGAAAACCGAGCCCACTCGAACTTAGGGGATCCAAGTAGGCTTGCGAGCCGGCGTATTACTTTTGCGTGTCCTTGGATCTGAATCGAGGCAAAACGTCATTGTTGTGTTGTTGGATGTCGCGGGTTTTGGCTTCCATATGTACCTCCCTTCCTAGGAGATCCAGCAACATTGCTCACACAGAAACGGGTAGCATTGTTCTTGTCACTCTCCATTCTCCAGTGACATTGCTCAGTGCCATTGCTCACACAGAAACAAGGGTAGCAGTGTTCTTGTCACTCTCCAGTGCCATTGCTCAGTGCCATTGGCCATACAGAAACAGGAGGGGTAGCAGTGTTCTTGTCACTTGACAAAAAATGACTGTAAATCACTGTAAATAAATGTTATTGAGATTAATAATACTGTAGGAACAAAAAAAGAGCCAAATTATGTAATTTTAGAAAAAAAAATAGGGATTTTAGAAAAAAAATAGGAAACCAAAACATGAAGTTAATGCAAATCCAAACCCAAAACACAGGGGTCAGTGAACATCTCTACTTCTATGTTGTAACTGTAGATGTAGTGTGAGAGACACTGTATATTCCAATGTGTCTTTCAGTCTCTTGGAAATTGGATGGCTTTACTGTTTTCATATATGGCTGTAATAAGCCTAGCATAGTTGTCATTTGCACCTATCTTCCAGAGACAATGTCAGGTTTTGATTTTTGTTTAAAAAACAGGGACATTGTTAGACATAAAGTCTTTTTTAAAAGTGATTCACAATATATGCAGCTATCAACCCAGGAAACATTTTTTTAAAATTTTATTTTATTCAAGGTCAGACAATTCCAGAAGAAACACAAATATAGAGAATCAGATTAACCACAACTGAACAACACAATATAAGCCAATACAAATCACACAGTTCTGAAAATGAGTGAGTTATGGGATTGTCAACCACCGCTTTTACATCTTTTTTTTAAAAGGCAGGAGAGGAAGTTTTAATTTCCCAGGGAGTGAAAGATGAATAGAAGTAATGTTTCTGAGTGCCAGAGTGTATTTAAAGGGTGAGAGCTAAATGGATATTATTATTAGAGATGCTCAGACTCGGTTCCCTGAGAACCGAACACACAAGAACTTAGCAGATCTGTGTATCAAGCTGGCTCGGCTCGGTACTTTTGCTCGCCCTCGGAATTGAAAACGAAGCAAATCATTGTTATGTTGTCACATCTTTGGATTCTGTAAATACCGCCCTTCACGGTGATCCAGCACCATTTAACAGAGGGACACAGAAGAGGTAGCACAGTTCTTGGCAGTCTCTAGAGCAGTTGGGCAGCGTCATAGGTAGAATAAAAAGAGGAGGGGTAGCAGTGTTCTTCAAATTCTCCAGTGACATTCAGGAGAGCTCCATTGCTAATTGTCATTGCTGAAATGACACTAATCCCTCTACCTCATGTGCTAAAGTCTATGTTCTCACTCTCCAGTCTCAGTGCCGTTGGTCACACAAAAACAGGTGTAGCAGAGTTCTTGTCACTCTCCAGTCTCCAGTCACATTGCTCTGTGCCATCAATATGGATTCACATCAGTCCACAGAAGACCAGGAGCACCAAGCAGCTGCTGGCACCAGTCATGAGGATACTAATCCCTCTACGTCATGTGCTAAAAACTTTGTTCAAGTGCATAATGGTTTTAAGTCGGAGAAACAAAAATGTAAATAAAAAGCTTGTACCTTTGTAAAGAAAAACACTTCACTTATAAAGGTGAAAGTTTACTGTAGAAAATAATAAAATTGCCAAGATGCCATTCAACCCAAAATATTACTAAGCATACCAGCATCAGCTAGCTCCCTTCTCTCAGCTAGTTCTCAGCACCTGCAATCTATACTGTCATCATATTCACCCTAATCAGTGTGGACATCATCCTCAAACAATACTAATTCATTCCCGCTGGAATCTACCATCACAGAAGTCTGTGTACATTGATGTAATTGCCGGTAATGGCTTATTTCATGGAATTTGTAGTTAATTGTATGGAAGAGCTGTCACGATTTTTGGGCACTTCTTTTAGACCAGACCAAATGTAAAAATGTTGTGTTGACTCATCTGCATCACCACTGGGTGTCTTGGGAAAGCTAAGTTTTTTCCTAGCAGCAATTTCCAGAGAAACTGAAGGAGGAGACTTCATTGTGTCATGTACCACTTAAACTGTCAGCTTGCTGACCAGGAGCTCACTGCATCTCTTAAGATCTGGGTCAGTTGGAAAGAAAGAAAAGACATAGCTCTTAAACCTAGGATCAAGCATAGTTGCCAAAATATAACAATTGGATTTCAAGATGTTGATAACTCTTGGATGCTGGCAAAGCGAATAAAGTACTTAATCTACAAGACCAACATAATTAGCAGAATTGCTTTGTTTCATTTTTTCCTTCAATTTCTCTTGCTGCTTTTCAAAAAATCTAATTAGGGGAATCACTTCACTCAAGCTAACAGTGCCTGCACTCTCTTCACAGGTGACTACTTTGTGTGGCTTCAGCACCTTGCACAACATGGAAATAATTCTCCAATGCGCTGGACTAAAGTACATTCCCCCTAAATTCTATTCTTACAGCTGCTGTATTCTCCTACATGCTGTTGCAGAATCCCGAAAATGACCCTAAATATTTCGTGACACAGAGAGCATCTCCTGCATGTCAATGTCATTTTTTTTAAAAGTTCTGTACAACCAAGTTGATTGTGTGAGCAAAACAGGAAATTTGATGGAATTCCCCCCCTCTGTAATGCTCTCACAATATTGGTGGTCGTTATCAGAAATCACATATCCTCAGGAGAGTCCAAGCAGGATAAGCCATGTTAATGGCTAATAATAATGTAGGGGGGAAAAAGCAAAATTATGTGATTTTAGCAAAAAAATAGGGATCCAAAACCAAAACATGCAAGGACGATTTTGCCAAAACACAAAGTTAATCCAGATCCAAAACCAGAACACGGGGGTCTGTAAACATCTGTAATTATTATGGATTGCCCAGGATCCACCAGGAAACATTTTAAGGGGAATAGAGATGCCATGGGCAGAAATGGTGGCAAATGATTGAAAACTAGTTGGAAAGACAGCACGTAATTGATATGCTACAACATCCCTCCTGACAGAGCCAGAGTGAGAGCCCCTAATTCTACTCCTTGCATTCAACATTATGACACACACATACACACACACACACACACACACACACACACACTCTGAATTGAGGTGTTTCAATCGGACCAGTTGCCTGAGGTGTATAAAGTCAAGCACCTAGCCATGCAGTCTCCATTTGCAAACATTTATGATACAAAATGTGTTGTTCAAAGAGCTCAGTGACTTCAAGCGTGATATAGTGTCACCTTTGCAATTAGACGGTTTGTGAAACTTCAAAAAGGTTTATTTGACTAATGCTCATTAAAGAAATTTGCCATCACAAGACATCACAGTGTGCGACTTCTCCATCCAGGTAGGGTCAGAATCAGCATAGCATTTGAAAACTGAAATATTTGCCTTATAATACTGTATATGCTGTACCCAGATCTCTGCCTTCTATTTTGCGAGAATATTTTTTTTAACAAGTTGGCTAATAAAAAGAAAATACTACAAGAGCCAGCTAAATAAAAACATTGTGAGATAAAGGGAGAGGAAACCAATTAGTGTATCTAGCTACCACCTGTAGATTATTTTATGCCCATAACACCTGATGCAGCCATTTTTCCAGGTCAATGTGATTAGTGTCTCAGGTCTTGGCCGGTTGTAAACTGGGGCTGTTTGACGCTGCAGAGTGCATGAACCTTCCTCAGTCATTTTATAGAGAAAAATGTTCATCCCCTATAGTGGTAATAGAGCTTCAATGTTGATTTTTCAAAGTCTGCAGACTAACCATAATGCTCAAAAAGTTTACCTAAATCTCAAGCTCTTCATAAAAAAAACCCATAAATGTATAACATATTCTTTTTGGCAGCAAAGCTTGACCCAATGACATAAAATATTTAACACTAGGCTATGGCTGGTACAACCAGCATATATTTTATGTTTTTTTACTGCATTTTAAAACGAGATGTAGTTCAAGGGACATGGCCAATACCAGGGGAGGGCTGGCAGACTTTAGCCCAGGGGGCAAGCAAACAGCACTGGCCCATAAGTAGCGGCCCATCCTTAATGGGTGGTTTTTGGTATAATATATATTTATCTATAGAAAAAGAAGCAATTTTATTGTTGCTTAATCCATATATATATTTTTATGCCCAGACCCAGAGCTGGATTAAGGCTCTGAGGGGTCTGGGCACTTTAGTCAAGGTAACCCCCTATGATGTAGCATGGTTATCATTTTAGGCAAATACAATACTATGTGTATTACTGTTAGTTGCACTCAGTTCTGCCTTCACAAGCAGTACACGGTGAAGAGGGACATACCTCCCAACTGTCCTAAGTGAAACAGTCACCCAAATTCGGGACTGTCCCTCCAGGTTCAGGACAGTTGGCAGACTGTCCTGCTCTCTCCTACCTAATCTTCTCACTTTCACCACTTGTGGCTGCTGGTTCCTTTAGCTCATTTGCTGGTTGTCTGGATCCTGGAATGTTGGAGGCCCTATTTGGAAATAAATGGGTACTTGAGATTTAGAAAACTCCAACTAGCCCCAGTGTTAAATCAGTAGCACACAAGTTTTAGAATTAGGCCTCCCTCCACCCCCAACATTACAATACTAATATTCACATTTGCTAAATAGATCTATTTCCCTCCAACCAACCCCAACATTAAATTAATAGTATTCCCATTTAATACATAATTATTTTTATATATATATTAAGACCCCCCTCCCCTTACATGTATTAACATACTGCTCCCACACACACTATATTTATATACTGCCCCCCCCACTCTCACACACTATATTTATATACTGCCCCCCCCACACACACACTCTATATTTATATACTGCCCCCCTCTATAGTTTATATACTGCCCACACACACACACACAATATCGACTGCCCACACACACGCAATATCTACTGCCCACACACACACAATTTATATACTGCCCACACACACACACACAATATATACTGCCCACACACACACACAATATATATACTGCCACCCCCACACACACATAAAAAATATACTGCCCACACACACAATATATATATATATATATACTGCCCACACACACGCACAATATAAACTGTCCACACACACACACACACACACATACAGTATATACTGCCCACACACACACACACACACACACACAATATATACTTCCCCCCCCCAAACACACAAAATATATACTGCTCTTACTTGTGACAAGCCACACAGGGAGGGGAGGAGTGGCTGCGGCCAATGGTGAAAGGTGGTTGGTCCTGGAGGAGGGGCCAGTTACCAAATAATAGAGACTTGGGCCAGTTCATGCACTGGCCCAAAAAAGTAATTTCCTGTCTGGCCTGGGCAATACATATTGTAGCAATGTTGGACTTGCTCAGTTGAATGTTTTTTCCAGAAGAGGGTTGTGGTCAAGACTGTATGTTGGCAAGGGCGTTTTATCCCTTAAATATATAAATAAACAACTTACTGTCCACCATTTCTGCCCTTTGACGTGTATCAAAAGAAAATCTAACAGTACTAATACTTTCCTGCTGGGTTATCAACAACATTTGAATTGGAACTAAAACCCCTACAGACACAAAAAAGAGGAATCTATTATTTGCTGTACTAACTATTAAAATATATAATAATCTGTGTTCAATATTTAATAATAAAAAATAGCAAAAAAAATCCATATAATTGTCTTTGAAGTTTTCTCTGCAGGACCCATGCATTAAGTACAGACCGAAATCACTGTTAATTCTGCACTTAGTAATTTAACTAAAGGTTGACAAGTAAGTGTAAGTGGTGCTTTGATAGCTTCTCCTGACAAGTCTCTTTGTTTTCCTCTGAAGGGCACAATTAGTAAAATAATAGAGGATTGCATGTTTTCATTGACTGCTGCTAACTGTTCTGCTCTGATAGATGGCAGAAAAACAGATGGAATAAGGTGACACACTGAGAACATTTGTGCATAGTGATCCATCGTGGTAACTGAAACCAGGGAGCTAAAAATACTCTGTAAACAAACATATCAACAACCAAACAGGAGGTCTGAACTGATTAGACCTTTCACAAGTTTTATCTGGAAGTGAGCATGTCTGGGATCCATATGCATATTACTTATTGTAGAGCTGTGTGCTGTTATGCAACAAATACAGATTATATGTTGTCCAAAGTACAGTAGTAGCTATTGGAGATATTGTATACAAGTGCAGGATTGCAGTTACAGGCTTACATCAGGCTTTGTTTAGAAAAGACCAAATTGAGACTCAGTTGGGACTTTGTAAACTTGATTTACGTGAATTCTTCTACTCCTGTTTTTTATTATTTCATTTTTCAAATAAAGTTTATGACTGTTACTACCATAATAAAATATAATGTAAGTGACATTTACAGACTAAATGGTAATGTAAATTATTATTACCTTCTTTTGCCATTTAGTGGAAATTAAACCTTTAAGTATGGGCTCTTTCTTATGAAATTCAGGAATTACCTAATAATTTAGACTGGTTGTAGCCCTGTCTGTGAAAAGACCTGAATAAATCAAATTGTATCTACTTTATGAAGTGAATCAAGTGATTAAATGCAGCTCTCCAGGAGAGAATAAGTGCAGGTGTACACAGATGATGGGCATGATTCAAGTGCTAACGCAACTTGCGTTTGAAAAAACAGCACAGAACTTGAGCGTAATTCCACCTGTGTTCAACAAAAAGTTGGTCTTGTCAGACAATAGCCACTTCCTCAATGTGCTATGTGGGTTATCCACATGCTTTCTGGTGAAGTCTAGGTGTGATTTTATGGCATGGATTTTTTGCAACTAAAGCCCAGATTTGTGATTGACTGTTGATCCCATCTCTGCACTGTAAGTCTGTGACTCCCTTGGAGTTGCAATAAGCCTCTGTGTAGCCTCCCTAACTAGTGCCCTCCTCCAATGGATGTTCAGTTTTGGAGTATGACCTGTTTGAGACCAATTCACACTTGCCTTCTATCTGCTCCATTTTTTATGTTTGACTTGATAGTGATCCTGGTTATATTAAAAGTAATTCTTCCACTCTCCCCAATTGGGATTTTCTAATAAACTTCTTGGATTTATATGAGTGTTCTTTGATTTTTCCCAATGAAAGTCGTATATGTCCTGTTAGAGAATGCTGCTGCTTTCCTGACATAGCATTATGTAGTGTAGCAGTATAGGATTGCAGTTGATTTCAGCACTCTGTGTATCAGGGAGTCTGAGAGCATGGGTGCAACTCGCTGAGAAAAATGAGACTTCCCAAACATTTTCCCCTAAGACGCCCTTTTTCCAAACTGTTAAAAAATGGTGCTCACCCATTGACACACCTGCAATATATCAGTAACTCACCCTAAGTGTAGATTGTTCTATACTAATTTAATATTTTTATACCTTTTTTGGCATATTACAATATAAGAAATTAGAATATCCAGCTGGGAGACCTCTCATAGACAGGTGCATTTATTGTGAAATCAAGTGAAACTCTTTAATTATACAATGGTGGACTCCAATTAATTAACTGTGTGACTTCTGAAGAAGACTGATTTGCAAAGTGATTATTTACATGTATTTTAGTACAAAGGTTTATTAATCAATTTTTTGATGTTGGTCAGTGGTAAGAATTCCAGAATAAATCCATATTCATTAATGATGTAAAAAATAAAATTAAAACATTCCAAAGGGGTGAATACTTTTTTTAAAGCCATTGTATATGCTATTGGTCTAGTCTGTAAAGTATTTCTAGTAATTGTGAGGGTTATACAGGGTGGGGCATAAAGATTTCCCATATTTCGAGGGAGCACTGTGTGAGCTGTGGGGGGGTAAAGATGTGGGGTAGATTTAAATTGGTAGGTTAGGCACTCTAGCTTGGATCCTTGAACATTGGGGCTTTGTTGTTCAAGCGTTCTGTGATAACGACGCAGAGGGCGTTCCGTACACGTTTAGTGCTGGGCCGAAATGCATCTGTACCAAAATTGGAAAACGATCTTTGCTATGGATTTCTAATCTTTGGGCAATTGGATCCACACTAAAAGGAAACTCACCTGACAGACCTAGGACCATTATATCACCAGAAAATGTGGAAGCATTGAGAGCATCCATTCAGCAATCACCAAGGCGTTCCGCTCATAAGCATGCCATGGCATTGGAGATATCAAGTCGGAGTTTGAGGAGAATTTTACTTGCCGATTAAAATTATATTTTTACAAACATCAAACATAGTCCTCGATCTCTTGAGGATTTGCAGGAAAGGATTAGACAGAAATTGAAGCCATTCCACCTGATATGACCCGGAGAGTGATGGAGAAATTCCGGGAACGTCTTCAGCAATGTATTGCCAACGACGGCCGCCATTTGTCTGATATGATTTTTAAAACCCATTAAAACCAAACTGTTTTTTATGTTCTTTTCAGAAATAAATACAATGTTTTCCTAAATAGTTACTATCAGTTTTTATACCCTTTTAAAATGTGGGAGATCTTTATGCCCCACCCTGTATGTGCAATACGTGGCATTCAGTTAGGGGTATTCCAACTGCACGCATTACATAGATGATAAATCCGGATATTCCTAGCATAAGAATATAATAATCCTCTACTGCATGCTAAAGGAATAAACTTGCTGGGTATGATGATGGGGCTATTTGCTATATAGGATTATGGTGACAGGTATAATGATGATGCCTATTTGCTGTGTAGGGCAATGGCAGTCATTTGCTGTTTAGAATAATGTGGTCATCATTAAAAATGATGTGTTAAGTTATGAATTCCTCTATATCCAATTGTAAAGCCTTACAGAATTTGTTGGTGCTACATAAAAAAATGATGATGATGATGATCATATGTCCTTTAAAATTATGTTCAAAAATTACAGACACACCCCAAATAATGCCGCACGCATTATATTGCAGATAATACATGCTTCATCCACAGGCATCTGACCCAATCTTTGCTTGCCACAAAACAATTCCCCTTACACTTCAAAAAAATTAGAAGGAAAATTGAACTTGTGTATTAATATGGTATAATATTGTGTTGATGTTATCAAACCCTGTATGTTCAACATTTATGTGCATTGCGTTTAATTTTCTTTGTTTTATGTTTTTATGCATGTAATAGAAGAAAATATAAAACCAATGTAATTGTTGGAAAGCTATGTTTTCTATGTTACCAGGTACAAACACTAACTACACTCCATGTAAGAGATATGCATATATGTACGAGGCAGTGACAAATTCTAAATATATATATTCTTCCTACGATCTCCACTTTTGGGGACTGGGAGTGGCCATAATAGTGCCGTCATTATTGGATGTCATGCACACTCTCAACAATTATTAGTCTAATTGGGTATTCAGGATGACATCAGCTGATCCAAGTCACCTGTGTATAATCGTTGACGAACTAAAATGCAATATTATAAAGTAAGATATTGTTCCTTTGTCTTACAGACTGGTGTGCACTAGCTTGGGTCTGCTGCATTACACTGAACCTATATCTGAATGTAGTAAAAGAGATGAGAACAGATCGATTCCAGCTGTAAGTAATCTGGTTCTACTTCTTTATTTCAAGGCTCCATCGCTATGACAACAGTGATTTCTGTATGCCAGCTGTTTTTCAGTATGGATGTAAAAGCATACATTTATGTAGATATGTTTCAAAATGTATACTAAATGTATACTTATGAGCCACACTGACAATAAGTGTAGCCCACATCAGGCAGCCTATTGTGTTTTCATTGCAAGTGTCCTGTTAGATGCTGCTGCTTACCTACAGGAGCATTATAGTGTGGCAGTATAGGACTGTTGTTGATTTCAGCACTGTGTGTATCAGGGATTCTGAGCGCATGGATGCAACTTGCTGAGATAAGGAAGACTTTGTAAAACAATGGTGCTCCACCGCCACCCCATCCCTCCCACTGGTACACATGCAATATATTGGATGCTCACCCTCAGTGTTGGTTGTTAAGTACCAATTTGAACCATTTTTGTCACATTGCAACAATAACTAATGACAGTGAGTTTTACTTTTTGAAAGCAAAGCAGTACAGTAACAGTGGCAGCTCATGAAATTTAGAACATTAGCTGAAATCAAATGTGAAAAATACAAGAGGTGGAAACTGTCCTGGAGGACCCCAGAACAAAATTGGCTAAATCACATAATATTATCGCATATAGTAAACTGAAGATATAATTAAGTTAGCCTTTGCCCATCATGCACCTCTGCAGGATGAGAGGCAAATGTCCTCTCTCAATTTAAACCAGACTTACACTACAATCCGAAAACTAAATGAACTTGCAATTTCTTATAACGTCTTTGTGAAATAATAAAAGAATATGTCCTTCAAATACATGCTATTATCTTTATTCATCCCCTCACTGGCAGCCATTTGCTCTTCTGAAAATGGTAAAAGTATCAGACACATTCAGTGTTGCTAATGTTGAGCCTAGGTATACAGGGTGTTGTGAAGTGCATGCAGGTCTGTCTGTATTTTTACTGTACGAAAAGATAATTGTTGTCAGCGCTTATCCTTAACACTTCATATATGTGTGTATTTAGCAAAATGAGAACATGAGGTATTAGTTTTGATTAAAACATTTAAGCCTGCATCCCAGAGTCAAGGGCACTTCATTATAAGCAGGTCCTACACTGACCTATATGCTTTAAACACCATTAAAATGTAATCACCTCCCAGGTAAGGGGCTTGCATTTAACTAATATATAATGCATCACACTTAATGATGCATAAAGATGGTTTTAAATAATTAGGCCAATAAGATGTACTTTACTTACTCAGTTGTTTGTGCACAATTTAATGCTACTTAGCTGTAGCATAACATTAGGTATTACAGCCAGTCTGGATACTTTGGGCTTTAGAGGACCCGTCTGAGTCATTGCTTCCACTTGTTGCAAAATTCACTCTTCCTCCATACTGACCATGGTCCTAATCAGTAAAATATCAGGTGTAATGTAGTTCTGTCAGGATCCTCTTAAGAACATCTTGGGCCCCCGGGCACAGCAGTGCACCGGGGCCCCTATATATACAAAAACATCACATCCGACATGCACTGCGAGCTCCGTACGGAGGAGGAGACCATGGAGGGAGCCGGATCGCCAGCTGACCGCAAAGTAAGTATTTTCTTTCTTTTTTTTTTTTAGGTTTTTTATTTTTTTGCTGCCTCTGGCGGGCCCCCCTGGGCTGCAGGGCCCCAGGCACCTGCCCATTGTGCCCAATGGGAAAGACGGCCCTGAGTTCTGTTAATCTGCCTGTTATGCTCCCACCACCTGAAATGGCTGTTGCCGGCTCCTACTCCCTGCTTCTATTCATTAACTGGGCAAGCTGTGTACTTTTTAATTTCCCACTTCCTGTTCAGCTACAAGAGGAAGTATTTTTTGGGCAAATACCAAGTCACTGTGACTGTACTGTAACTAAGTTGAATAAAATTTGTGATTAATGATTAACAATATGTTTGTCTAGAGATGGATTCACTGAAGATGCATTCATGAGAAATTAGGTCATTCTGTCAATTATACCGAATCAGTGCCTTATATGTCATGCTAAAAGCACGTACAGGTCATCAGTAACATTTTTAACTTGTAGTCATAGGGGTTCAATCACATTTCATATAAGTATAGTATATCTTATTTCAAAATGTCCATATTCTCCCTCAGGTATTTATACCACCCCTAAGAGACAACCCACAATATCCTCGTAAGCTTCCAGGCAGGCTGCATGGGGATTTTTGCAAGCTGTGAAAGCTGTCACTTCTGCATAAATTGATCTGGATAGTATTGTTGACTGTTTCTTGGTTGCCATCATGTGACCATTCTGTATTTCCTCTTAACTCAATCTCACATCTATCTATGTGACAGAGTTCTCCTAGCAGAAATATGTTATGTTAAGTAAACCACCAGATTGTGAGAAACACACCTTAAATGATCTTGTATTTTTGATGAACATTGTTATTATTATTATTATTATTATTATTATTATTATTATTATTATTATTACCATTTATTTATATAGCGCCACTAATTCCGCAGTGCTGTACAGAGAACTCACTCACATCAGTCCTGCCCCATTGGGGCTTACAGTCTAAATTCCCTACCACACACAGACAGACAGACACAGACAGACTAGGGTCAATTTGTTATCAGCCAATTAGCCTACCAGTATGAACATGACAGGTTCCTGACTCTTGTGCCTTTGTCAAGTGACTATAGGTGACCTTTTTCATTTTTTAAAATGAAATTTAAATTGTGTAACCATGGCATATGTAAGTAATTTGCATCATTAACATGTTAGAAACATGGTTAGAAAATCTTCCACCAGAGACAATACACTGCATTATAATTTACCATTGTCATATCTCGTAACTTATTGTACATATCTCTATTCCTATGTCTGAACTATTTGACCTGTTCGTGCAATATTATTAGTAGAAATTAAACCATAATAAACTATAGTCTTCTTTTGTGAATACTGGTTCCCAACTAATAAGATAGGACCAGCTAAAAGGAAAAATATGTTTGAGGATTTTGAACATGTGGGGAAATTAAATGGTTTGTGAAATAAATGTAGGGTTCTATTTAGAAACATTTTGTGGGGCATATTCACTTAGGATTCATGCCCACGATTACGCATGGCTGCACGGTTCCCGGTACCGCAACATCTCGGAAATCAGCGATATTGCAGTACCGTAATGACATTTTACACGCGTATCCGCGGGCGCAAATCCTAATTGAATATGCCCCTATATGTTAGTTCCACTGCTATAGTGACAAAAATGTGAATGTCTTTGTCTTCTGTTTATACTGTAGAACTTTGCGCCAATCTATTTTTTTGTTTTTCCTTATGATAGAACGTTATGTTGTCCTTTTACTTTCAACGAACGTGGAGAGCAAAACCTATTTTCCACTTTGCTTACAGTTGTGGAGTATCTTTAATGCCGCATTAATGCAGAAATGTTTTGACTGGTCACACCAGGCTTTATCTATTACTTTCAGCAGGGAAAGTCAATTGAGCAAGGGAAAAAATGAGGCTTATATTATGGTGTGCTTGTGGAAGAGAATGAAATAATGTCTCCTTTTTTTCAATAATTCTCAACATAATTCCCCTTCCCCAACCTTGTCCGTTAAAACAGTAATGACAAAAGAGGTCACAGTCCTCAATCCACCCAAGCCAACCTGGTCCACACATGCCTTCCCTGTTTCTCTTGAGTCCACACTCCTTGGTCAACAACCCATGCTGCTGGAAATTGGGGCGGTTTCATTAAAAATCATTGCTGTTGGCCGATTTGCTTTAGACAGTGGTGAGAGAAGTATGTTTAGTAGTAAGTGCTGTGTTGACCTCTTCCTCTAATATGTACTCTTCTAGACAGAATTGTAAAATGGTCACTAGTCTACGCTCATTGATGTTTGGTTTCCTGTTTTACAATCTGTACAGCTTTCCCTAAAGCTCATTTCCAAAGTGCAAAAGATGTGGACTTTTTTTATTTGTTCAAATGTGCCTAGTTGTCTGTCAAACACATGCATTTCTACTACAACGCTTAATTTACTTCCACTGTTCAATCACACCTTTCCTCGATTGATACATTTATCAGTCGTGCCCTGACAGAGACTGTTAGGGAATGTACTTGGTGATCATTCTCACTGAGCAACAATTAGTTCCTTTTTTCTTTCTGGTTTTCAGGGCTTTGTACAGATTACTGAATAAAGGATCCCATACTTATTGTTAGGGCCCACGACCACAAAGATGAGCTTTTAGAACAGATAGAGTAGAGATGTTCTCCTTTAGCAGCCGAGCTTTCCCGTAGAGCTTTATATGCTCACAGATACTCAGATATCCCCAGGTCTTAGGCTCAGAGTAGTAAAAGCTCATCAGATATGGCCGTAGCGCAGATGAAACCGGGGGCGCTAGCCCAAACTGGAGTGTGTAGTCAGTAGCAGGCCAAGGTCAGGGGACCGAAGCAGGTAAATCGATATCCAAGCAGAGGTCAGGGTCACAAGCGAAATAGCGAAGTCCAGAATACAAGCCAAAAGGTCAAGGTTACAGGCAAGCAGGCAAGGGTCACAATAATAGATCAGTGAAACAGGAATCCAATAGCCGGTCAGCACAGGACTGGAAACGCTATAACCTTCCTTAAATACAGAAGAGAGCCAATTAGATCCCTGCTCATTAAATATCCCTGGGGACTGCTTAATAAATTGTTGCCTGCTTAATTAGCCCGCAGGCTTTACTAATTAACCACGCACGCGCCCAGCTGCCCAGTATTGCCGGGAAGCGGCGCTCACCACCTCGGCGTCCGGCCATTGCCCTAGTAACGGTCGGTCTGGAAACCGGAAATTACGTCGTCAAGGAGACGGCCGGGACGCCAGACACAGAGGAGAGTGTTCGGAACACTTATATTATTATTGTAATCTTAAGTACTGAAGTGAACTATGTCAGCATTTGTAAATGGTAAAAGATACTTGCAGGACAGGAGATTTTTTTTAAATCACAAAAATATTATGATGGGAGCCTACCACTGCCCATCTCATTAAATTAATTATCTTCCTGTTGATCCTGGGCTCTCACACTGTGACTATATTACAGAATGTATCACTGTCTTTTTAGAGAACAGAAGAAAAACGAATCATTGCTACAGTAATTAGACATCTAAAGACCTCAGGGAAACAGCACTTCTGCAGTCCTGTGACCAAGAGCAGGATAATGAGGAGTGGCAAGAAGTGTCACTTTGGATTGTGTCCTCCTAGACAGGAAGCCATTCAGTAATGTCATTTATATGTCATGCACAATTGAAGCAGCTAATAGAGTTAATCTCTAAGGGGGAAACAAGTTGTAACAGTGTTAATTACAGCATTATTTATTTATCTTGATATATATGTGCCATCATTCCATTGTGGGAAGGATGGGCTGCTGTAAACAGCTGTGAAATTGTTCTTATTCTAGGTCCAAGTGGGGAAGATAGAATAAAATAAGCATGGTTTTAATTGCAATAGGACTTTTGCAGGAACACATTAATTACTATAAAATCATTTGCTATAAATGAGATGGGAGTAGGTTAGAAATTGCAAAACATCTGTTAAAAAATCTGTTTTGTCATTTAAGATGTAGAAATCAATAAGGTCAAAATTACAAATGGGTTAATGCAGCCGTCCAGTTTAATTTTATATTTTTTGTCTGCCCAAAACCTTTTCGTGTAACCTACTAGAACTGTTGGCATATCCAACAGTTTCCCTCTAGGATCTCTCGGATTAAAAATAGTTCAGGCTATTATAGTGAATACGAAAAGCAGGGAGTGTATATTTGAATTGTTTATCGCCTAGTGGACCCTCACCATCCACGCCAGGCCAATATGTGGTAGGCAAAAACTAATCCTTAATTTAAAATTTGGCTTCCTTCACCCTCCCCTAATTTTTTGTTCCTGTCTTTTCAGTTCCAATTGACTTTTTTAAAGGGTAATGGCAAGCTTTGTCATTCACTTAGTTTTAATTAAAATCAGAACTGTATAGCAGAACAGAGGCGCGAATGAGCACTACTGAGGGTGAAGGTGCACCTGCGCCTGTTGCCATCCTTGCAGTTGCCTGCCCAATTTCCATTGTCTTCAGCCATTACCATGGTAATACCTCAAGACTAAAACTTTACATTTTTGTATCATATTTTATTTTTACTTTGGAGAACAACTATTCTCTTATATTTTGAAAGGAATTTCAGTTTATACCTCTCCCTGTCACAATGTTGCACCCTCAAACATTTTGCACCCCTCAATAGTCTTGCGCTCTAGGCCGCAGCCTATTGAATAAGTGTCTATAACTCTCCCTATAAGCAGTTAAAAAGTCAAACAACACCACGGATTTGTCCTGACTATTTTTCTGAGCTCCTTATCCATTCTGAAGTGTGGCCTAAAACATAGGCCATATCTCATTATGACTGTAGCAAAATCTGGACTGTTGTAAGGAATATGTCTGTGGGCACTTAACTTGGGAAATGAGTGTGTATCTTGTGCCAGATGAAAGGTATGTTTGTGCAGTTGTGTATATTTTTTTTATGCACATGTACAAATCCCTGTATCTTTGCATATCCATGTGTGTATATCACTGTGGGCAAATGTGAGTATGTGTGGGCAAGTATGCATAGGCATTGTACAGGGTGAGCTGGTGTGCACAGTCACACCCTAATTTTGGGCTCCTCTCACTTCTAGATGTTTTTCTATCTTTATTAAACTGAGCAGTAATGCAGAGAGCTCTGTAATGAGCGCTCTAATCTGACTGCTGACACTGATTTCTGATTGTGTCCCCAGATTGCCTTGTACATAGTCAAGCATTATGGAGCACCAAATTTAAACTTGCTCAGAGAAAACAGTGATGTATGAGCAGTGTCCTTCTGGAGCAGCTCAGCAGCCGGGTGTGTAAGGGTGGTCGGGCAGATTATATTATGAGGATGGCGTTGATTAGGAATGATGATGATGATGAGCGGGGGTTAACGATGGGGAATGAGAGGTTAATGATAGAGGAATAATGGGTTATTGATTGATGGAGTAAGAGAAATAAATGATGAATGATGGCAGATGAAAAGGGTACTGATTGATAGCTGACTGGTAACTTTTTAAAACAAAAATCCTATGGTGCACACCCTAATGAAATGTGCTGGGTAAACCTATGATGACACCTGGGTGCAACTGTGTGTAACTCTGTGACTTGTCTATATTAGTGTGTGTGTGTGTGTGTGTGTGTGTGTGTGTGTGCTAAGTGTTTGTGTGTCTGTGGATACTATGTGTGCATCAAGCATATGGATGTTTAACTAATTTTCACTAATATACTACACAATTTGTTTCATTATTTATATTCAATGATCCCCAAAGCATGTTTTTTTCCTTCAAGTGACTTTCCAAACACACTTTGATAAAAGGTTAATTTTGTAATTATTATAAGCAAACAGGGATGTGGAGTAAAAAAAAATGTTAATAAGAGACAGTCTGGTATGAGCTAATTAGCAGTCATGGTTTTATTTTCTAGACCAAGAATCTCCTATGATTGTAAAATCAACATTTTAATGTGATTTCCCCCCCCCCCAGCTTATGAAAGAAGACAGACGTGTTTAATAAGGATAAAGGGAAACATGTTTGAAATCAAGGTCCTCAGATATATGATTACTCAATTGAGTAGTTTTTATATTTTTTTCCAAATTTATTTTGGAAGAATTTTTCTCTTCTTCAAACACTAGGGGGATTTTAAAATGGGATGTGGTTTTCAAACACAACCCATAGTATTTATTAATGTGCGTTTTGTGGAAAATAGCATCTTTATGCAGTATTTAAAGTTGTACATAAAAGAAGATTTTTGTCTAATTATTTTCTTGCTACTTTGTGGCCTACATTTTAGTGATTAATTGTAAATCAAGCACCTTTGTTTAGGCATTATACCTAAAGCACAAGTGATTTGACTAATTTCATCAATAAGTACCACATCTTAAAAAATGTGTGTGGCTTTTTTATGCGGTTTTGCAAACCGCTGCTTGATACATTTGCATTGTTTTTATGGATCCTAGGTCACAAAACTGGCATTGTGCTTTATTATCTGTCGGTATGAAAAAACATGATTGTTGGCTTGATATGCGATATTTTATTTGATAAATGTCACGGTTTGGAAAAAACACACTTGGATACATCTCCCTCTAGGGCAGGGGTGTCCAACCTTTTAGCTTCTCTGGGCCACATTGGAAGACGACAAGTTGGTTTGGGCCACACATAAAATACACTAACACTAACGATAGCTGATCATCGAAAAAACCATAGAAAACATAGTTAACATATTAAACTTACTTGGAAATGAAGTTAGTAAGAGTTAGGAAACCTGTTGCAGAATCATGTTTAAAGCAGTAGTCCCATTACCAGCTACAATTTAACTTACCTGCATCTGCCCCTTAGTGGGGTTCGGGGAATTAAATGCCAAAAACTTTTTTTTTCCTCTGTTTCTGCACCCATGAATCATTTTTTATATTGACCAGTTTGAAATGGTCACCGATATAGGTAGCATCAGGAGGACTAATAGAAATCTACAGAGATTTACAGATAGGGTGGCGGGAAAAATGGCTCATGGAGCAGCCTCCGATGAGGGTAACAGTGGGTGATATTTTCACCCTACTCAGCACTGCACATTTAAAATGGTTAAAAATATTAAAAATACAATTATCTCTTAATATTTATATTAGATACATACAGAGAACACAGCTAGTTCATAACTGCATGGTGCAGAAAGTCCAAATTCAGAGTAACAACAATAAGATACTGGATAATCTTTCACTGCTGCTGATAGTTCGCGCGGGTGACTCCTCTGTGCTGCGCTACGCAATGGATGTCGTGTGTGATGAGGTCACCCCCGACATTCACTGCGAGCATCACACGGAGGAGGAGACCAGGGAGGGAGCCGGAGCGCCAGCTGACGTGACCGCAAGGTAAGTATTTTTTTTTTTTTGCAGGATTTTTTTTTCCAGCTCTGCCCCCTTGCCACAACCAAAACTCCTGCTGGGCCACATTTACAGGCCGCAGGTTGGACAACCATGCTCTAGGGGGTCATGTGTGACCAAAATCTACTGACCCGCATGTATATTTATGCACCAGTGCTACTACTTGTCAGACAAATATATTTCAAGGTACACGTCTACATTTTCAGAGACTACCATAGGTTTCTTTATAACTCAAGACTAAAAAATTATGCAAATTGTTGAAAAAGAGGGCTTATCATGTGTGATGAAACAAGTTTGATAACACCTTAAGCAGCCTGTCTCTTGTTTCTCACAAAATGTGGAATAAAATAATGCACACTTTTTATAGCCGTTATTGTTATTATCATAGATTTATAAGGCACCACAGTGCTCCGCAGCACCGTATAGTAGGAAGAACAGTACACAGACACACTGTTAATGTTTGCCAGCTCACCATAGTGCAAATGCAGTGTCTAATTACATGTGGTTAAGGGAACTTTGTAGACATGCCTATATAGGAGACTTTTTCATTCAATGTTGCTCATTGCAAAAATGTGTTTCTTGTTATTGCACTGTTATTGCAGTGATGCTGTTATGCATAGTTCTCAAACTGAAGTCAGGTGGGTTATAGGTAAGGATTGGATGAAGTCCAGTTTCTGGATATAGGTGAGAGGGCTGTAGCTGCAGTCATTCTCTGCCCTCATTTCTCTACAGGAAGTCTCGATCAGCAGTAAACTAGTTCTGGCTTAAAACACTTGTAAAGTGTTTATACTGGGAGTGTCATTTAATAATCTTGGCCTTGCCCTTTAATTAACTAGAGTATGTCCCCATTGTCTCAGGTTGTATTCCACCAGACTCCATGGAGTCATCCCAGCAGGGGACCAAGGGAGGTATTGGGATCAGAAGGGTCAGCCCTGTAACAGCCCCTTTTAACAGTCTGATCCTCTGAGAGTGGCTGTCTATCTAAGGCCACCAAATTGTCCTTAGTCTGTCTGTGTGTGTTAGGGAATTTAGACTGTAAGCTCCATTGGGGCAGGAACTAATGTGAGTGCGTTCTATGTACAGCGCTGCGGAATTAGGGACGCTATATAAATAAATAGATTTTGGGGTAGTAATATTGTGGCTTTGAAAGTGCCTCCCCCTATTCTTGACATTTTTAGTGCTCATTGCTTGCTGAACGCATTTAATGTCACAACATGTACATGCATGTGATTTCATGATACTGTTGGACAATCCTTGTAGTACTGTGAACCCTTCATCAGCCAGTCAGTGTGATCACTTGCCATGGTGACAGCTTTTCATGGTCTGGACATCCACCTTTTCCCCAACTGACCATTGTAAAAAACTTGGGTCTCTCTCCCACAACCACGTGAATCTCCTGAGCTCTTATCTTTTGGAATCCAGCTCTCATGGGACAGAACAACCTCCTGTATCCAACTGGTCCTATCTCTGAACCTACAACTTCTCTCCCTGGTAGTAGAGAACTCAATGATTTCTGTCTGTCTGAAATCCAGTTCTCTTGGGCAGGGCAGGGCTGACAGACTTTAGCCCGGGGGGGGGGGCAAGCACACAGCACTGGCCCATAAGTAGCGGCCCATCCTTAAAGGGTGGATTTTGGTACAATATATATTTATCTATATAAAAAGAGGCTACTTTAGTGTTGCTTAATCCATATATATATATTTTTAGTCCCAGAGCTGGATTAAGGCTCTGGGAGGCCTGGACACTTTAGACAGGGTAACCCCCTATGATGCAGCATGGTTATCATTTTAGACAAATACACAGGCAATACTGTGTGCACTACTGTTAGGAGCACGCAGTTCTGCCTTCACGAGCAGTATACGGTCACCCAAATTCAGGACTGTCCCACCAGATTCAGGACAGTTAGCAGACTGTCCTGCTCTCTCCTACCTGTTCTTTTCACTGTCACCACTTGTGGCTGCTGGTTACTTTAGCTCTGGATCCTTGAAAGCCCTATTTGGTAAAAAAAAAAATATGGGTACATGAAATTTAGAAAACTTCTACAATCCCTGGCATTAAATCAATATATCACCCATGTTTTATAATTAGCCCCCCCCTTTTATGCCCACATGCTTTAGACACACATGCCCCCCTTCTGCCCCCAGCACCTTTAGCCACACATGCCCCCCTTCTGCCCCCAGCACCTTTAGCCACACATGTCCCCCTCTGCCCCAGTACCTTTAGCCACACATGTCCCCACTCTTCCACAGCACCTTTAGCCACACATGTCCCCCCTCTGCCCCCAGCACCTTTAGCCACACATGTCCCCCCTCTGCCCCCAGCACCTTTAGCCACACATGCCCCCCTCTGCCCCCAGCACCTTTAGTCACACATGCCCCCCCTCTGCACCAGCACCTTTAGCCACACATGCCCCCCTCTCCCCCAGCACCTTTAGCTACACATGTCCCCCCTCCGCCCCAGCACCTTTAGCCACACATGTCCCCCTATACCCTGCAGCTTCAATTGCATATGTCCCCCCCCTTTACACACGCTAACTCCCCCTTCCTCTCACCTTTTTCTACACGAGTGGCTCCCGAAACAGAGAGAAATGCTGCAGCTCCTGCACACTGACCATAGAGTTCCATCAGCCTGCCTACACTGTCTACCATGTGACCACTGCATCACATGTTCTACAAGCTGTAGTACAATATTCTGTGAATGAATAATGCAGCTGCTGTGAGTACTACGCAATGTGAAAGCCCCTGCACAGACTGCAAAGGCTGTCTCCATCACATTACCACCGGACCACCAGGCAGCCCAAAATACTATTCTACTGTCCGGCTCGGGGGGCATTTCCCCCCCGGCCCAGCCCGCCACTGCTCTTGGGACAGGCCTCTTGTCTCCAGAAGGAATCACAACAGCCTCACACTGGGCCCTTTACTGAGCTCATTACTGAGCTGCAGATGGATCCTGTTTGGGATTTATCTTTCTTTTATTAAGTTACTTATTTTTTTGCTCTTGATTATTTATTAGTTACTTATCCTCTTTGCTTCCTCCCCTAGTTACTCCTTCTCCCCTATTACTTCTACCACCCCTTTCTTAGTTACTGTTTCTCCCTTATTACTTCTACCACCCCTTTCTTAGTTACTGCTTCTCCCTTATTACTTTTACCACCCCTTTCTTAGTTACTGCTTCTCCCCTATTACTTCTACCACCCCTTTCTTAGTTACTGCTTCTCCCCTATTACTTCTACCCAGGGGCGGATCCAGAAGTTAATTGTACCGGGGCGATTTAGGGGGGGCGATTTAGCCCCGCCCCCTTTTTGACACCTAAGGCTGCTGACGGCTGCACACTATGTGCAGATCCGTTCGGCAGAAAGAGTTAGGGAGAGAGTCCTGCCCGGCTGCTCTGATTGTGTCAATCAGAGCAGTTGGGCAGGACTCTCTCCCTAACTCTCTCTGCTGAACGGATCTGCACATAGTGTGCAGCCGCCGGCAGCAAGCCCCTGCTAGGGCGATCGCCCCCCCCTGGATCCGCCACTGCTTCTACCACCCCTTTCTTAGTTACTGCTTCTCCCTTATTACTTCTATTACCCCTTTCTTAGTTACTGCTTCTCCCTTATTACTTCTACCACCCCTTTCTTAGTTACTGCTTCTCCCCTATTACTTCTACCACCCCTTTCTTAGTTACTGCTTCTCCCCTATTACTTCTACCACCCCTTTCTTAGTTACTGCTTCTCCCCTATTACTTCTACCACCCCTTTCTTAGTTACTGCTTCTCCCTTATTACTTCTACCACCCCTTTCTTAGTTACTGCTTCTCCCTTATTACTTCTACCACCCCTTTCTTAGTTACTGATTCTCCCTTGTATTGTTCCTGCTCTTTTTATCTCTTTGGGCATCTCCTTGTGTAATCTATTCATTCCATGATCCTTAATTGTCTTTCAAAATTGTGTGCCCACATGTACTTGATGATGTCATTACACACATGTAAGCACAAGTCACTCTTCTGGGGTACAGTTATGTAATTATGCCTGTATTTGTCATTGCACATGCTTTAATTTGAGCAGGCACTTGCAGGCTACTGTGCAACTCCCGACCACTGCACATGTACTGACCATTAATGCCCTGCGTTATACCACACGTGCAGCCACTTACCCACATAGGGAATTCATTGAGTGATGTCTGTGTAGTAAAGGAGAAAAAGCAGTTGATGTGACAAACCACTCATATATTCTATTTTTCAGGTATTTGTGTATGGTGCACTCACAAAGGTGTTAGGGCATGTCTGTGATCTGGCAGCATCTGATCATAAGATCCTGCCAAGATGGTTAAGTGTCCTTTATAAGTTCTGGTGAATAGAAACATTGAACCACTGCCTCTTAGTAATGGAGTGTTTCTTAAGAATAGTTTGCCAATTTGGGAGGAAAATATACTGGGATTGAGATCCTCTTTGATGACAAAAATGGGACAGAAACTTTTGATTTAGAGAAATAGATGTTATGTGTCATGATCTGTGCTATTATCCTGTCAGAACATAATGTAGATCTAGATTGGCAGAACAAAAAAACAAATGAATAACCAAAATACAATGAACAATGTTTTCTGATATACGGTTTAACACTTACTGCTGGTTTGCTGATGTCTCTGTAATTATTCCTGTTATTTCAGTACCCCGGCCTAATGATAACCTGTAATATGAATGCTTTAGTTTACTGCAGTTAATTCAACATTCCAAAGCTTTTTGTAGGTTGCATTACAATAACATTTACTAGACAGTCTGAGGCTCCTCATGGCACATTTTAAACAGTATATTGCAAAGGATTATCATGTATCAGCACTGCACATTGCATAATCCTCATATGGGACTAATGCAATGAAAAAAAAACCCTACAAAACAATATGTTTTTAAACGTTTATCTTTAAGATATAAACAGTGTAAATGAACAATTTGCAATATTTCTAAATCTATTTGTAAAATATTTCATATTGACAGAACTTAAAGGCATTCAACCATTTTTTACCATGTAATTGTCTTTTGCACAGGTCATCCTGTAAGAAAAACCTGTGTTTGCTATATGTGTGACCAACAAGCACAGTTACATGAGGCAAAGTTCATTGTTTGCTATGTTTTGGATATTTGTTTCTACTTAACCTTAACCTCACCTAAACTCTTGTTTTCTTTCTTCTTAAGCACAGCTTTCTGTTTACATGTATCGCAAAAAACTATATAGGTACGGGATGGAAGATTGTGAGAGTTCTGAACAGATAAAGGAGAAAGACTAATGACAGTGCTCCAAATCCTTTTCCACCCAGGAACCACCATGATACCAACCTTGAAACAGAGAGCATAGAGGGACATTGGGCTAGATTTACTAAACTGCGGGTTTGAAAAAGTGGAGATGTTGCCTATAGCAACCAATCAGATTCTAGATATCATTTATTTAGTGCATTCTACAAAATGACAGCTAGAATCTGATTGGTTGCTATAGGCAACATCTCCACTTTTTCAAACCCGCAGTTTAGTAAATATACCCCATTGTCTTTTAACACATACATAGTGAACATGGCACAGAGTAAACCATTATTTTTTTTACCACCTGCCAGGTCCTTGTGGTTTGCACCCTGCTTATGACCACACCTATTGTTATATCTTGATTACACCTGTAATAACTAGTGCATCTTAGCTTCAGAAAGTGCAGGTATCATTTTATTATTTTTTTATTTTTTAATGTAGTTGTTTATGGTACATGATAACAACTTAGACTATTATGGAGAAGTATTTATGTCACATAAAATATTCAAAAGAGGTTTGGTGACTTGTGTGCTCAAATGACCTTTCATTCTTGGCCACATGTATGCACTGGCAGCAACAACAGACAGCAGTCTATTTCATTTGTAGCCTTTTAGTTTGGCTACAATCTATCAGCCTGGCTGCAGTTGTATTTATCTGTTGGGGACTTGGCAGACAGATCCTGTCTGAAGTTGAGGCAACCTGACACATTGAGTTTTTATTTTGTTTCTGAACTGTGAGACCCTTCTCACACATGACATAAAGATAAACTTTTTTTTAATTTTTCTTTTGGGTTTCAAAATATCTTCAGTTTGCTGTCTGACATCAAGGACCATTGTTTTTGCTGAAGCATCTTAATGTTTAAAGGCAGAGTACTAATGCAGGGACACATTTTAAAAACAATAAATAAGCACAGAATAGCATTTTTAAAAATAGGTTCATTGTAATAAAGTGGAATTTTTTTATACTTATGTATTTTAAATTGCAATATCCAGTTCTTGTGCAATGTTGGGTATAGAGCCCAAGGACAGAATGAGGCTGGAGTTCTATGGGTACGCTTTAAGCACCAAAGACCTCACCCCAGCGTTGATATACAGCAGTGTTGGCTAACCTGTGACACTCCAGGTTGTGAAACTACAAGTCCCAGCATGCTTTGTCAATATATAGCAGCTTATTGCTGGAAGGGTATGCTGGGATTTGTAGTTTCACAACACCTGGAGTGTCACAGGTTAGCTAACACTGATATAGAGCCTGCCATTGTATTCTAGGCAGGGTGCTGGTTTTACTGTGGAAATAGAGGTTAGGTTTGGGCTTTGGATCAGGGTAGTTCCTCACCAATACTAACCCAATCCTTTCTCACACCTAAACCATAATTTTGACACAAACGCTAACACTTACCTAAACCTAGCAATAAAACTTACCCAAATGCATAGGGAGAGATTCAATACAAATTGAAGTGCTGCCACAGCCTTGCGTGATAAGACTCCACGGCGATGTCCAACCCAAAATTTCCACTCATATTTGCACATTTTGATTTGAGCTTTGAGCTAGCTCACTCCCATGGTTTCTGGTGGGGGAATACTCTTCCCCTGTCACACTTGAGTGATTAGGGTTCAAACATGTTGCATGTAGCATCATCTGAGCTTTATCTCTCTTATGTGACAGGAATTGTTCCCCCTTCACTTGATCAAGTCAGCTCTAGAGAGATTGAGCGCTCATAAACACTGTGCTTTTCTAGCTGAAACCATGTTACATTTAACCCTCCCTTCCTCTCCTTACTTGAGGATGGAGAAAACCTGCTCTAAACTATTGAGAATGTGTCAGATTATTCAGAATTTGATCATTCCTTTAGCACACAACAAAATATTTTAAAGTTAGCCTATGAATTTTTCTGATTAACTGCTTCTTATCTATGGACTGTTTATTAATATGACTATTTTGGAGAGCTCACATTTCCAAATGACTGTTCATAAAAGATGGAGTCCGCTCTCCTCAGTGTACCACCTTCACTGGATCACTGCTGTCAATTACAGGCTGGGGGAAAGGCTTGGGACCAGATCTCATAATTGCTACACCCAATGTCAAAATTAACTCTATGTAAGGATATACAACACTACATCATGTAACATTCCACATTGAATATAATAATATATACAAAATATTTAATGTACAATTTTTCACACCTTCATACACACTTTTTAGACCGAACCTGATCTAAATGAGAAAGTGGCAGCTGCATTTTTTACAATAGTAGTGGCTCAACTTTCTCCTTCGCCTACAGGGGCAGAATAATCAAAGGGTGAAAACGCTATTGATGAGAAATTTTTCACTGCAACCTATATTTGTGTTAGTTTATCACTGGTGATAACCCCATTGGCAGTATAGGTGGCTCTTGCTGGAAAAGACTTTCTGATGTTATTGCATGGAGGAGCCTATTTTTGAAGTTTCGCAGTAGTACTTATACAGCCAGGATACCTGTTCATCTCATCATGGTGATAACAGGAAAGAAGACTGAAAAGTATTATAAAATACATATTATTTTCTGGGTGTGGAAAAAATAAGCAGCAATGAAAAAATATCACTTATTGCTACAGTAAGTGTTCATTTCATAACAGGCCCCATTCTGTGACCGCCCATGATAGATACATACATTGGAAATAATGGAGGCAGGGTAATGTAACCTATAGGCAGAAAAGGAAACAGAGACACTGCTATAGTAATAAGAAAGCTGCTGCATCTGCTTCCACTCTGCTGTTGCTATTAGGTGTTCAGGATGGTGAAGTCATACATGAGGGGAGGAGAAAATGAAGTGAGATAGAAGTAAAAAGAGGGTGGAGGGAAATGGGCAAAAAAGGACTAAGGAGCAAATAGAAAAGAGACGCAAATGAGAGGCCGAAAAGTACAAATGGGGAAAATGGAGCAAAAAAAGGGGATAGTTTCACGGAGGGGTTAAAACCAGGGTCTGATTATGGGTTCAAGGTGCCCTAGCTTAATACTCTTATAGCGCTCCCTCATCTTCTACACCAGACTAATGTGTGGGATGTAAAAACAAACTTGTCCTTAATTTAAAATGTTAAATCCTGTTCCCCCCAATGTTTATGTTCCTGTTTTTCTGAAAGTCAGCTACACTTGGCTTTTATAAAAGGGTCACAACAATTTTTCTCATTCTTTTTGCTTTCATTAAAATCAGAACTGTATAGTAGAACGGAGGCATGAACCAGTGCTACTAAAGGTGAAGATGTGGAGGGGGAGGGGACTGTCACACCTGCACCTGTCAGCGTACTCATCTCTCCTACTCGCTAATGCTCAAGTGTCCGTCCATGGTAAAGGCTGATGTCTTCAGCCTTTACCATGGGAATACATCAAGATTAGAACCTTACTACGCTTTTCTTTTTACTTTGTAAAACAACTATTCTTGTATATTTTAAAATGAGTTTTAGATTATACCTCTGCCTGTCACTATGCCTTGTGTGCTAGGATGCAGCCTAGTCAGCCTATCTGATAATTAGGCCCTGGGGCAAAGATAAACTTGGGGCTTAGAGATCGAGAAGAATAGACAAAAACGTACAAGAGGGAAGTGGGAAGGGAGAGATAAGATCAGAAAGAGTAATATGTAATCTGATGGTGAAATAATGACACTGAGGGGAACCAAGAAACACTTGAAAAGACAGTACAAAGTTGAATGATATGTATGGTACGGTGTGTCTTATGGCCTGTGGCGTCTTATACAGTAGTCCGAAAATCAATTACTTACACAAACCTCATGAATAAAAAAATTACCCTAATTTTATAATGCTGTACATTTTTTCTTGTATATTTTTCAGAATAATACATCACATTTTTAGGCCATTAACTCTATTTTAAG
The DNA here is from genome assembly GCF_038048845.1 of Mixophyes fleayi. Taxonomy (NCBI): domain Eukaryota; kingdom Metazoa; phylum Chordata; class Amphibia; order Anura; family Limnodynastidae; genus Mixophyes; species Mixophyes fleayi. The sequence continues at coordinate 294,887,324 of NC_134403.1, read as the reverse complement.
ATTACTTATTAGTTCCTTTTACACTTTAACTAGGACAAAGTAAGTTTTGGTTTCAGGAGTTTGAGATATGTCCTACAAGTATCCTTAAATTTTACTTTCTGGCCAGGCGCCATTAGCTGATCACAATTTTGTACGGTTTCCTTGCTTATTGGCAGTAAAACTAGTTATTTGGCATGATCTCTGATAGTACGCAGAAGGAGCATGACAAATAGACTTTCACAGGTGCCATAACACCAGCAGGTATACACATACCCTGCTGTTAAGCTACAGAAGATGTTGTTGCCTTGAGCTATACATAACAGGCACAGAATGCAAAACAAATGCTGTCAATATGAAGACTCCTTATAGAGTGCTAAACCTGGTGTTTCAGTGAACCCCTACAGTAGTTGTGGTGGCACTTCACAGAGCAGTCCAGGTTTCCATGGAGTAATATTGTATATGATGGTATATATTCTAAGGTTGCATTCAGCTGACATGCTGAAGATAAATGTAGTGGTTAATTCTCATTATGACGTGATACGTTTTGGCATATTTTTGTATGCAAGATAATTTCTAGATATAAATTTCCAGAAATAAACCAAACAACAATGTAAATTGCTATGTATTTGAGAATAAGTTGATTGTTTTATGAATAATGAAATACATATTCGAATATCATAAAATGTCTAACTGGATCTTTCTAAAGGGAAAGTAAAATAATGTACCCATGTCATATACAGTTGAAAATTATAATTATTCTTTACTACAGAAACATTACCTGTTTCTTGTTTCATTGGTCATCTACAGCCCAGTAGTCACAAGAGGTTATTCTGTACTTAATAAACCTAATTATAATGCATGAAATATACCAATACAAGTCAGTCAATAGACGGTTAATAAAATAATAATAATGATTAATAATAATAATAATAATTGAGTTATATATGTTGTTTTTTTATAAATAACATATAAGTTTCTATTAAAGGTTTTAATGGTCAATTACTTATTACACAATATATAAGCACACCGCTTATTTTGTGCAAATGGTCAGTTAGCGAATACGTAGGTGCTTGTCCACTTCACAGTTTGGGAAGAGCCGCCACACAAATGCTCTACACAAACCTTTGCAGGATTGTGTGTCCAGATGGCAGGGGCAGGCTAGGCTGGGAGGGCATGGGGGCATCTGCTCTCCAGGCCGGTCCCATAGTGGGCTACTTTGGGCTAGGTTACTGGGCCACCTGCATTTATTTTACATTAAAATAATAATAGGCTGCTGAGTCGAGTCCCCTGGGCTAAAATTTGCCAGCCAACCCCTGCTAGATGGCACTTCACTTAATGAAAAGAGTAGCAATGTCTGCTATCACTTTAGGACAATCTAGATCATTCATTTTAACTTTTCCATTCTTATAATTTAACACTGCTTGTTTATATTGCCCCATTTATATCTGAAATTAGTAATAAGAGTAAGGGGACAATGGGACAATATTTATTTAATGTGTCACATTTGTAGTTTGTAATGTAATTATTTTATTGGTAGAACTGTGCCTCAAAATGCACTTTCACAGATTGAAATGAGCTTTTATGGTTTATAAATCATGACTTTGCTTGCGGGTGCATCACATGGCACATTCCTGAGGGCAGTAACTTGCATTAAGCAACTAACTCCCTATTCTGCCCAGTCCTCCCAACAGAAGTAACAACCACCCCTGCAGTTGCTGCCATCTTGGCACGTTAATATATATGCGTCCTATATAAATAGTCAAATGCATGCAAAATATTGCATAATGGCCTTTGTACTGCATTCTCCGTTTTACAGCTGCGTAAGTTAGTGATCCATTTGGCTCTGTGTGTGCCAGTGACGCAACAATTTGTCAAGAAATGGGCCTATACAATAACTGGGATCCTTGCCTAGAGAACTTAACAAATTGATTGACTGGGCAACACATCAGTCCCTGCCTTGTTGGAATTAGAGTAATTGCCTACCACACACACATAGACTAAGGTTCATTTTGTCAGAAGCAAATTAACATACCAGTACGTTTTTTGACTGTGGGAGGAACCCCCTGCAGACACAGGGAGAACATACAAACTCCACACATATAGGAACCTGGTTGGAATCGAACCCATGACCCTGTGCTGTGAGTCAGTGATGCTAACCATTGTGCGACCGTGCTGACTCTTAAGCTTGGAGTTTGGCAATAAGCAATGTAAACGGGACATTAACGAACACAAACATGCAAAAGTGCAATCCCGTCGTGCAAATGGTCTTTCTGAGATATCACACTCTTACTTTAGCCTGGTAAAAAGTAAGAGTGATTTCATGAATTTACAGACCATGATGGCTTCTGCATGGATACAAGAGTTTGCACCATCAGATTGGAGAAGTTGGGTGGATCAAGGTCTTATTTGAGTGCCTAGTTTTGCACTGAAGTGGCGCACACCCTTCTCCTCCCTGCAAAAGCTTTAAATTCTATGAGTGGTCAGAGGTAACTGAAACCATTTTTTTTCTTGTTTTTTTAATGGGACACAGCTTGCACCTTCGAGTTGCACTTTTATGGAAAGGCATGTTTCTTGGTGCACTTCGACCCAAGTAATAAAACATTCACATGCACAAAAGAGACATACAAAAATGTATTAATTAGGCTAAAATGAGCAGTATTTTAGATTAAAAAGTAAATGAATTAAGGGGTGGTCCTCATGTGGAAGTAGACTGTTATCATACCTCCCAACATGGAATCAAGACAAAATAAGCCCCACTCCAATCTGCATACACCCCACCAGTTTTTCCATTATTACTATTTTCCCAAAATATCCACCAACCCTGAATGCACAGTAAGTGCATATTCTATATTCTATGAGGGTGCATTCAAAGACAAATAGCTCCCTGTAAGAAGGTAATCTATATTACAATTTCTTTCTGGTTGTGTCGTACAGTCAGCAACTCTTGTATATTGTAGAAGCGTATGAGCACCGTGCCTCAAGGCAGCATCATTCCCTAATATCAAGTGATTCAAAATTCAAATTGGCGTTGCTAATCCATTTTGCAGTTTGACCCCCCCCCCCTCCCCATACACACACACACACCCTCTACTGACAATTCAGACCGTTTAAGTCCACTGTCAGAAAATGATACAGCGGTGGAGAAAGGCAGTCGTATACAGCTGCAATCTGGAGCAACCAGCTAGATATATTGAAATAGCTTAGTCTGTCTCATTTATTAGTCCTATTCAGATGGACCTATTAGCACTGGTAACTTGAAATGTGTAGCAAATAGGTGGGGGTTTTCAATTAGCAAATACTGTTAGTTAAGGAGAATTATATTAATATATATTTAAAGACATTTAAATAGTCATGCTATATGTGACCAGATGCAGCATAGACACCCAAATAAAAATCTCATTGAAAAAAATAATTGACTTCATCAGGTTATTTATTGGGAAGTGGCGGTTAGCAGTCTCGATCATGGTTAAATGAGTTACACCCTCTGACGGTAATTGAGTAAGCTGCCTAATAGATGTTTATGGAAGCATTCAGAATATGCTTCTCTAAGCATTCATTTATCAAGACATTCTCCACTGTTGCCAACACATACTTTAATATGTAATGCAAAATCCAATAAGAGGTTAAGGTACAGAGGCAAAGGTTGTACTGCTGTAAATTAAAGAAAGCATGTGTGATGGCCTAGGGCTGATTTTCTCAACTTAAACCTTTGAGTGTCACTAATTGTCCTGACCACTGGTGGGTTAATGTACCATGAATGACTAAGACATTGATTATCCAACTTTTGCTCATACAGAAATTTATTTTATATAGATAAACAATTGTTTGAATGTAGAAATGGCTGCTGTCTTTCCTTTCCTTGCCTATTTTTCTAAAAACAGGAATACTTTATTCTCTGCAGAGCTGCTGTGACACCATGAGGAGCCCCCCCTTTTTTTTCTCACTTGCTCTGATCTCTCCTCTTGCATTCCCACCCCCCTTTACCTCTTGTTGTGTACTGTTTGTCTTTTACAGTTTGCGTTATTTACTATTGGTTGATGGACTGTAATGTTCCAGAATGGCTTTATCTCTGTACTATGTTCCGTCTGCTGTGTAACCCCCTTTTTCAATAAGAAAAGATTACACAGAAGAAAAGCAAAAATACTGAACTAGAACCATAAACACATGCCTAGTATTAGAAATAGAGTTTTGAATTGGATCTCTAGACTTGATCTCTAGTTCAAGTCTAGCAGGTCTAATTCTTGTTAAATATTTTGTGAGAAGCTACAAGACCTGTAAAAGGCCTGGGGGTAAATGTATCAATCTGCGGTTTTGTCAACTTGCGGGAGTTCGGCGAGATGACAGCTTAAATTTAAAGCGGAATCTTCCCTTTACAAGGCAGCGCCGCTTTAAATTTAAGCTGTCATCTCGCCGAACTCCCGCAAGTTGACAAATTCGGAGATTGATACATTTACCCCCTGGTTTATTCACATTCACACCTATGTTATGTATCACACTCATTAGTAGGACCCCACTGTTCTGCTGGTGGGGGCTAAGTATTGAATTGAATTTTTATTACCACTTGAACTAACTCTGACAATTGAAAAATCAATAAATGGCCATGAAAAATATTTAACTTTTTAGTCATTCCTTTGTAATATGCAGCTCTTTGTATTTTGTATAGGACCATTTCTTGTAAAAAAGAAAAGATTGTGCATTGTCTCTATGTATTATATCCGTCCGGTAAAGTAGTTCATCACTGCAATTATCATGGCATTCACACTTTTCAGGATGAGATGATGCTTCCATCTTTAAACACATGAATGTTACGCTAAAGATTCCTCTTACTAGCAAGTGGTATTTAATGCTGTCACTTAGGCTAGTTTATTAAACATATATTGATTTTTTGAAAATGCAGTGAGTAGCAGTAATTAACCCTGCAGTGTGATGAGATGAGTGATGTGAAGGATTAATCCAGCAATGACACCTCAGAGATCTGTGCGACCTGCCTGTTTCAGATGTAAAATTGTAAACAAAAGTATGGTAAACTTTCTGCCCATTTTTGTATTTAACTTCTCTAAACGTAGTCATTGCTGCAGAGCCTTTTGAACACCTGGTACAGTGTGATGTTTGACAATGGAGAGTAATATGAACCCATTCTGGCAAATGCAAACAATTTTCATACTCCACATGCTATGTTTCACAATAGTTATACAAAATTAACATCAGTTGATGAGAAATAGACTTCCCTGTTACCATTTTTACATAGAGTAGCATGTCCTGGTGCTTTCTAGATTGGGATAAAAATCTCACATATTAGGGGGAATTCAATTCCACCTAGAGTATTGCCGCTCTAAACCTATTGCCGTTATTGCTGAAAATTTAACCCGACTCTCTGCTCGCAACTCCCCGAGCCGGGGAGCCGGCCTTGAAACTACCGTAGTAACAGTATTTAAGTGCACTGTTACAGTAAAAACGGTAATAGTGCGCAGGCCACGTTACTTTTTACAGTATGCGGCCAATTTAATTCTTCCCATAGTTGCATTTTGGAATAAGGTGATTTTCTAAGAAAGCTGTAAATAATTCATTATCAGCATACTCAATGAGTATAAGTACATCAGAGACACATTAAGAATAAAGACTAATAAACAATGACACAATCATCTCATCGTGCAGTGGGGTTCAAATCGCATCATCATAGCCCCGCCCAACGGGTCCTGATGACCAAATTGTGCACCCATGGGCCAGCCCATACCTCTTTACAAGATAAGAAGCGGGTCGTCTACTCCAAATTCAGGTGTCTCAGACGTTTCACGAGAGTAGACAATTATGGTATAGTGGTATTTTCCAGTGTTTGTTAAAGAACCCTGAGTGGAGCTGGAACAGTTTCTTAAAACTATTGGATTGGGGCTTTGACTGATTTATAATGTAGTTTATTTTTGTTCATAAACTAAGGGTACCACTGATCTTTTCCCTGTGGGATTCACACATTTTGAAAAATCGTTTCCGAAAATATTTATTTTATCCATAGTCCAAGTGCAGACTGTATTTAAAAGTAAAAACAAAAAAGGAAAGCCATTGTGTTTTGCTCTGTAGTATTCCAGTGTCAGGGATAACTAAATGAAATAAAATTAATTTCCCTTTCCTTCTATTTTCTTCCAAATGGTAACCAGGGCAATGAGAGAGACTCTGGGCTCTAACTGGTAACATAATCCATCCAATCCAATCAGGTCCAACGTATCAAATAGATAGCAGTAGATATCAAAGGTTTCCGTTTAATATCCTTCACCCTGATTGATTGTTGGTTGAAACCAATCTAATGGAAGGTAATTCAAATTATATTTTCACCCAACTCTTTTCTTTCAATTGATTGTTTGGAGCTGAAAGTCAAAGAAACAAGCCTTTATTCTTCATGGTTACATATTACCATGTATGCTCACAAGTTAGACACGATTTCTCAAATACTCCTACTACTGTGATTGTATTGATAACATTTTCATTACGTATCCCCTATCTTGTGCGATTTAAATGAAAAACAATACTTCAATTTATTTTCTGGAACGTTCCCAATATCCTTTACAGTTAATTCAGTTCATGATCACTAGGTGGCGATATAGATTCAGCATCAAACAAATGAGGTTTCTGAGCATAATAATGCTCCGAAAGTTCTGTTATGTATGGCTATGCGAAAAATATATCTTAACAATGTCAAGACCAGCTTACTTATGTGACTTTAGTGAAAATACAAGAACTGGAATTTATATTCGCTATCATGTAAAAATAAGAACTGGGCGTTTGTACCAGTTCATAAGTAAATGTAACCTTTGTTGGTAAGTTTGATAGAAATTTGCATAGCTGTCATGTTTTGTAATGGTTTATTTATAATTGACCTTCATATTCCAGATCTGAAATAATGGGCACTCACCCAAAATGACTGAAAACTTCTGCCTTAGGTTTCTATTATGCACAGATGAGGTTGTATAATTTCCCCCTTTACACAGTTTAAAATTTTCACTTACTCTGTTTGAGCGCACAGTCTATCCATGTGTCACTGGCACACTTTCCCTAAAATGTTACATCTGCGGGAGATGACGGACTCACACTGATACTCCTACCTTACCACGCTGTAGTCCCTGGTTGTTCACCACCCCTCTAGCACCCGTGACCACACCAATCCGGATCTAGGGAGATAATCACATCACTGGAAGGTAGGAGTACTTATGGAACAATAACAAAGTGTACGATGTGATGGTTATGCATATAGACACTTCTCTATCCCCTGTTCGCCGCTCCTTTGAGTTGCTCTGGCCCATGGCACGGTCCTACAAATACTCGGAACAAGGAAGAATCCCATCCGAGTATTCTACTCACCACTGTACTGATGAGGGCCAAAAGGAAGACCGACACAGGAAGGTGATACTCACCAGGACTCATTGTCTTCTCTTGGCACTCGTCTGCGCTCCATATATTAGAACAGGCCGATAGAGCTGTGGGTGAACTGTCTTCCTATCTTCCGGCTGGAATGTACTACCCACACTACTACTAGTTATAACACAACAGTCAGTCCTTCCCTGATCCTATCAACAGTCTATGTGACCATAGAAAACAATACATACATCATGCGCTCATATATAGACAGAGAGATGATACTTTTCTTATTGAAAGATGTGTGCCTGAAGGAAAGATTTGTCTGTTCTAATGAAAAGTCCACACAACATCATCTAGAAAACAGACTCACAACACAAATGCCAATACATAATGTTGTACATTAGTGTAAATACAAAGTATAATAATATGTTTATATATGGGTCTAGTCCAGTTCACCGTGAGGAGTCTAAAGTTACAACTTCACCCGTGATAATCCACACTGTAAGCCACCAGGGTATATGCTTACAAGATTTCAACTTGTTCCAAGCCTTTCACAAGTTCCATTTCAATGGTTGTATTCTCGGACAGCGGCAACCTCTCCAAAACGCCAGGACCCAAAAATAGTAAAGGACAGATTCTGGTGCATTGCCTCTTAATAAAATTCAATAAAATAACAAAACAATACAAATGTAGTAAAATATGTGGATGGACTCGTACCAAACTGATCTATTCAAAAGACATGTAGAGAGGTGTAGACAGGTCTCGTGGTAACATGGATTGTCCATGTCTCCAACTTCCAGATGTCAAGATAAGCCCCCAACGCGTCTCGACTTTCAAGTTCAAGTCTTTATCAAGGCAGTATGTTTTTGGAGTGTCTCTGTGTCTATATATGAGCACCTGATGTACATATTGTTTTGGATGTACTATATGTTTAAGAGGTATAGTGGTACCTTTTTGCGTATTCGGCTGCACAGAAAGTGGAGCGCCATACTGAATGGATTAATTTTTATTTTCCAGTCTATGTGACCAGGTACTGCACAACATACAACTCGCTAGCACTAGGTGTCGTTCACTACCCTGATTAGCCCACACAGTTCCAAAACACCAATACAGGATATGTGGACAAGAAAGGATAAACCAGGAGCCTACCTTTAATGGGGGCCTGACTCCTGGTCCCTGTAGGCAAAATTCCAGGGTAAGCTACTAGCGTTTCTTTCCCTCATCCTAACAGTGAACAATCCCAATTACAGCCCTAAGACTTACAGGGGAGGCTATCCCTCCACGAAGTAGGAAGTGTTCACCTCAGGGGTCAGCATAAACAACATGACACCAAGCAGGAAATACTCACCTGGAACTGTAAGTGGCCATTGCCGGAACTCAGGGCAAGCCATCTCGCACTAAACGAAACACATGGCATGTAAGTGGAACCAACAACCTTAGTTGCTGGAACTCAAATCCATGCACCCCAAACTGGAACCAACAGCCTTTACTGCTGGAACTCAAGCAAGCGTTTGTGCTGCATTTCCAACTGGGTGGCCTTGTTCTCTACTTATTGTGTGCTGTGGACACTTAACTTCAGCTAAGGGGGAGCAATTACAGAAGCCCCAGAGTCCGATTAACTCTACCTACAACAGTTAAGTGACCATCAGACAAATGGTCACTTTCTACACTTTAGGGGAGCAGACCAGTCCCGTTCTTTGTATAGGCGGGATATTCATTCAATTGCTGCTACCCAATACCTAAGTTAACTAGTACTGCAAGCTAATCCTGATCCTAATTTTGGGCCATGGTTTTAGCCTAAATCTAACTTTGTTGCCAAAAACTTCAGCTGAGACCATCTCTTCTCAGACCTCTGGCTGGTGCCTCAGGCCTCCAAGACTGTCTGGTGCCTCAGTCCTCTGAGCCTCTCTGCTGCCTCAGGCCTCTAAGCCAGTTTTGTGGGGTGCAATGACTAGCGGGGCTCAGTGGAGCGCTTGTTTCACCCGTTCCTGTGGGATATTAATTACCCTAACAAACCCTAACTGTTCCTCGGGCCTTGTGCGCTGGTGTCCACAGGGGTGTTCCCTGGTTCCGGGCGTCCTCTGGAGTCTCCTCTGCTGTTCACTGCTCTGCCACAATCCTCAATGCCAAACCGCAGATCTCTTCTTTTATTTTGGCTTCTTTAGCAGGGCCAATCTTAGCCCTGACAACGGCTCCCTTCTCTCTCGTCTGGATGTCCCTCGACGTCCTCTCTGCTGCTGCTCAGACGACAAACTGACAAGTACGACGCTGCGCGTTTACACAGCGAGCCCGGATTGGCTCACTCTCCCGGCCAGCATTGAACCGCAGCAAATCGATCCAGATTCGCTGCCAACACCAGAGAGCCAGTGACGCACCGAAGATACTACCCAGGTGTGTCCTCCACACTAATACCACACAGTCTCAGTCACAACCCCCCCATATAAGACGCCTCTATAGAACTACTTTAAAGCCTCTCACTCAAGTGCATCCTACCTGCAACATGACATCTCGATAAGACTCCAGGAAAATTCCCCTTATAAAATTTGCTTTCTCTTTTGAACCCCTTATCCTCATGAACATATATATTACACAGATTTTCCAAGTTTTTCCTGGCCCTTTTTATGTAGATTTTCTGAAAGCCTCAGAAACTCATAGATTCATAGATTCTAGTGGGGTGTGAAATGTGTTTATGTCTGACCTACACAGTCCACAGACAGGCCTTAATACTTTTGATCACTACCAGAATTGTGCAAAAGGGTTAAGGCAGACTTAAACCTTTTCCTGACAAACATCCTACTCCATCATATTCCTACTGCCTCCATCATGATTGTGTAAGATATATCCCTCTCCATTGGTCACTACTGAAATAATACTTTGCTCCGAATAACTGTAATGGCTTGAAATAATACAGTATATTTTGGAAATCAAAGCCAAATCTGATTAGTATAGATAAATTATATTTAGCTAAATAAAAAATACACATAGAGTCCAATAATCAAAGCAGTGTAAAAGAATTTGGGGTTATAAACTTAATTTCATATAGAGATAAGTTAGCCAACACATTTTTCTTGCCTCTGTTTGATAAGAGTCTCATGTCACTAGGTTATACTTTAGGGAGAACCTGCTCTTTCCAATGTTAAACTCACACTTGCCTTCATTCCCTTCCACACATCATGGCAATATATAATGTTGGGTGGGTCAGCTTTGGACAGGATTTAAGGAGGAACCATCTTGAGATGACCACTTCCAACTTGAAGAGGGTTAGCTCAGAAAAGCTGCATCTTACCTGGGAGATGTGACCCTTGATTTGGCAATATCAGAAAGGGAAAATACAATTTGCAAGATGCTGCTTGTTATTTAAATAAAAAGGCATTTAATTTACATCAGATATTGATAATTTAGCTCTTTGAGTATATCAGTACCAAATATGTTGTTTATTTTATATTTTAACAAATTATAGGGCCTTACAAACTGACTACAAATTTGATTTATTTGTTGCTTATTTACCTTTTGATATTGTTTGCATCCTGAGCTGTAATTGACACTAGCACATTAAATGCTATGTGCAGCGATCAGGGTTACAAATGAAATGGTACTTGATGCCTTCCCTATACTCAGCCAGGGATTGCAGTATACTTGATCCCCACTTGCTGTTTTAAAATGCCATGTGGCTACATTTTAATTTTCCTGTTATTGTTATTTTAACTTGGAGAATCCTTGGTATGTTTGATGGGTCTCCCCTTTGGCCAATATGAAAGGATTCAGTGTAAATTAAATGTAATAGAGCTGCTTCTATTAAATCCAGTTCACATGGATGTAATAGAGCTAGAAGGCAGGTTAGACCTGCGTTCCCTGAGGCTGGAGAACTCCTAGATTGGGCTTTTGGAAGTATGATCAGTAAAATACAGTGTAATGTGAGTGCTGTGTCTCTAATGTGGAAGTGTAACACATTGGCGTTGCTATGGAAACTTGCAAATGTCACTGTCATTTCCTCCATAAAGGTTTGGCTTTTTTTTAATAAATAAATAATGACTAAGTCGGTTGAGATTAGATTTATCAAAAATTGGAATTTTGTACATAAATTATCACAAACAATAGAAAAATGTTGCCCGGCACTCAAAACAAACAATATGTAAATCACTATGTGTCAGCATATACATAAATGAGAATTATGTGCACAATATAGCTATATTGGAATACAAGCTCACCTGGTGCGTCAATGCGAGTCCTTAGCCAGTGAAACAAAAATATATATTTAGTGTGTCACATTTAAAACCTTCACTGAATCTCCATTTTCTAAATTGAAATCCAGGGTCTGGTGACCTGGAACGGAAGCTGGTTCGGTGCACGGTATCTGTTGTATGCGTAGTATTGGAGATGAGTCCAAGGGTAGTCAGATACACAGCCGGGTCGGTACACGGGAGATGATCCAATATGCGGTGCCAGGGAGGAGTCCAGAGAATAGCCAGAAACACTGCCCAGTTGGTACACAGGAATCAGTCCAATATACGGTGCCAGGGATAAGCCAGAGGATAGTCAGGACGCAGCAAGGTCGGTACACAGGAGTCTGGGAGAATGCAGGAGCACACAGGAAGCAAGAACACAGGAATCGGGTACACAGGGAGAGAGAGCCAGAAACAGGAAACACATTGCTCTGACACAGATAGTGTTTCAGAGCAGGAGAGATATAGGTTTTGAATTCCCCGCCCATGAGTCACCTGACCAGCAGCTCAGAGGACCCAGAAGTGCGGGGACGCGAACAGGAGAAGTGCAGACCCGCCGGAGAAGACGGCTGCAGACATCGCCGACGGAACAGTGGAGCGGGGAACAGGTAAGTTCATGACATCAATGCTCCACATCTGCTGCTCCACTTTACAAATTCCTACACTAGCTCCCTGTGTACTCAGGGGCAAACGCAGGATATATAAAGGGTGGTTATCTCACCATGACACCAGTGGGCGTGACCAGCATGCATGGGGGCGTGACTATAATTTTAGACCGTTCTTGGCTGCTCTCCAACTCTTCCTATCCCCATAATATACATGTGCAATGCTGCATGCACTACTGTTAGGTGCACGTAGCTCTCCCTTTTCAAGCAGAGCCGTGTGAAGCGGGGGCAGGGTCCGGCCATCTCAATTATACAGTGCCCCAGGCTTGGAGGGGGGTGTCCAGGCACTAGGAAACCCCCCCCCCTCGGTTTGCCTATGGTACTCCAGGATCAAATTCAAATTATTTACCTACAAAGGCCTCAACAGCACTACCACTGTATACATCTCAAATCTCATATCAAAATACTTTCCCTCCCGCCCTTTTAGACACCAATACAACTTCACAACTGTCCCAATTTTCACTCTGAGCCACATTTTGTGGTATAGCTGTGAGGGATATTTTTGTTTGTGCTCTAATTATCTTTTCAGTTTTTTCCGGCCAGGTTTTTATTTTACTTTTTGGCAATATTGTATTATTTAGGGGGGGTTTATGTATATAGTAACTTACTCTCTCAATGAATATTAACTATGTGTATCACTGTATAGTACCTAATTCACTATGTTTATTTGAGTCTTGTCTTTAGTGTTGCTGCAAGTGTTTACATAGTGTTGTTTTAGGTTTTGTTTGACACTACAAGCTGCATAGCAACATTGTATTGTATTCTCAATATTTTATTGGGGAAGGGGTGTTGCACTGTTCCTTTGATAAAGACGAGTCTTACCTCATTGAAACATCAGGATCTTTAATTCGCCTACATTAAATGTTTTCTCAAGTCCCCCACTACAGTCACCTATGGAGAGTATATGGGAATCCCATGTTTTTTCATACTTTTAAGTATTGATGTCTATGAAACTAAAAGCTGTAAATCCTGACAAAGTGGGTTTAGTCTTCTAGGCAGGAATAGATATGAATTGTGTGGCTAGAATATAGAATCTACTGAGAATGTTTTGAAGAAAAAAATTACAAACTTATGAAGTAAAAAAATGCAGTGGGTGAGATAACTGATGATCTTCATTTTCCAAACAGTAGGCGCATTAGTGACTGTGATAGAAAAAATGACTAATTGAGGCAGCGTTTTGATTATCTCTGTTTTCAATATTTAGTTCCAGGCTATCTGGAATAAAATGACAGAGACAGGCAGTAACTTCGGAACTGATGTCTAGAGAACATGGGATGAAAGTTCCAGTTGTGTCTTATGTGAAGAGGTGACTTGTGAAGCTAAGTGGATAATTCGTTTTTCGAGTCTGAGGGAGTATTAAGGGTATAAAAATGGTCCTAAACCTGACATACTAGCTGAAAAATTGAGATGAAAGAGGAGGAGCTGACAACTGACACACTATAATGAGAAGCAGGAAGATGAACCCATATGAAAATCAGAACTTCCAAGATTAGAAAATTTGTTTTTATTTTAATCGCTAGCCAAAGCCCAGAATCCGTAAGTACAAGCCTACAGATATGGGTAGAAGGTTTACAGAAGTTAAAAAAAAAGTATAGGGGACGGCGGGGGAGAGAGTAGACTGCAGAGCTGAGCTAGTCAGAGATCTGGGGGCGGGTCAGTATCTGGCAGATACGGTGCCGGCGCTAGTCCCCACCCCCACTGGCAATTCATGGATCCAACATGTAGCATTTTCTCTACATCTGTGTCTTTTGTCATGTTTTTTATTTTCCAACACACATTCATCTTCTGGAGATTAAGTGTAAAGTAATAATGTAACTTGCACATGTTTTTATCAAGTTATCATATTTCAATCTTTATATTTATACTTCTTATTTTACCTCTTTGGTCATACAAATTCTCAATCTTGTTCATTTTTTGATTTCCTAATATCCTAACTCTGCGATGCCAGTTAACAAGATGTAACTTCCCCATGTTTCTTGTTCCACCCTGTCCTGAACATATACTTTTTTCTCTTGTTTCTTGTTTGGATTTAATTACGTTTTGATCTATGGAAAGTCTGTGGTAAAGCTGGAGGAGGCTGGGTGGAGGTAATTTTGCTGCTTTTATAGTCGTGTGACACCAACCTTAACATACGTTTAGAACAAAAGAGATAATATGATTTATGACATTATATTGAAACCACCATTATGCATTTTAATGTGCTGCTGTTATTTCTATTGACTACATAAAATAATAAAATGCATGTTAAAACATACATAAACTAAGGTGTGTTCAAATCCAGGACTCTATCTGTGTGAAGTTTGTATGTTCTCCCCGTGTTTGTGCGAGTTTTCTCCGGGTGCTCCGATTTTCTCCCAAAAACATACTGTTAGGTTACTTGGCTGCTGCCAAAATGGACCTTAGTTTGTGTATGGTAGGGAATTTAGGTTATAAGCTTTAGTGGGGTAGGGATTGATGAGAATGACTTCATATGACCGTGTAAAATAAATTAACAAATATAAATAAATAGCTAGATTTATGCTTTTAACTCAGAGGAAACCGAAGGCGGAAGCCAAGCAATATAATATGGCAAAATTTCAGATATGTATTTGTCATAATAATTTGTCTCCAAAATAGTGAAACTGTGGTATAAGTGTCCACTGTGAATGTGAAAATAGCTTCAGCTTGCCTTGTGCACAATGCCCAAGACAAGCTGGTGGACTGAGTCAAAATGGCTGGAATGGTTGTGGTGTCATGCAGGATTTAGTCAGGTTGATGTGTCACATAAGGTTGAGAAAGAACCTTCTGGCAAAGCAGCTGATGTGTGTGCTTAAAATAGAGCCAGGGAAATAGCACCTCTCTGTGCAAGTAGCAGCTGAACACTAAAGTCTTAGCAGGCTCTTCTCTGATGACTTTAGTTTCCTTCTCATTAATGAAACATGTATTTACAGGGATTTAACACAGCTCATACCACTTCTTTTACTTTTAACTACTTCATACTTAAACTATTTTTTTGTTTTCATTTGTGTAGTATAAGAAATTATATTTATGTTAACATTAAAGGGAAAAATAATGAGGAGGCTACATACTTAACAGGTAAGTCCACCTTTGTGGACTTTGTTATTTGGGGTTAACTGTGCAAAATATACCAGATAATGCTCCAAGGTTGGGAGGTATGTACATGCACTGTACATTTGACATCTCACAGCTTTTTATTAATATTCAGATCTGGAGATTTGAAAGTGATTCCAAAACCTTAATCTTTTGTAATGTAAGGAATTCATGGCTGATTTTTAGGTATGCTTCCGATGACTGTCTTGCTTACCTATCCAACCTCTTTTCAGCTTAAACTCCTGGATATTAGATTCTAGAATTAGTTTTTATTTAGTTGAATCCATTCTCCCACCAATATTTCCTGTTACACTGCCTACCACGCAACCACACGCCTCAATAGAGCCACCCCCATGATCAATGGTTGGTTTTTCTTCATTTGCTTCACCTGTTTGTCTCCAAATGTATCTTTTGTGATTTGGGTCAAAAAGTTAAATTGATGATTCATCAGTCCATAGCCCATTGTACAAAAGGTTTCTGGCTCATCTAAGTACTGTTTTCAATATTTCAAATGTTGATCTTTGTGAAAAGTCTTCATCTGACCCTTCTATGCAGATCACTTTTTGTAAGCATCACTGCACTGCATATCTTTTGCAGTGGTATGTTTCTTCTGCTTTACGTATCTGACCACTTAACGAGCAGGTCTGTCAATTTTTATTTTTATTTTGGGGGGGGGGGGGGGGGCCTGACTTCAACAGATCCTCTTAAATTTAATTTCTTAATGAAATTTCCAAGCTGGAAACACTTAGATATCTTTGTATAGGATTCCCTTGCATTGTTACCATCAATTATCTTTATTTTCAAATCTCTAGACAGCTGCTGAGAGGAGCACATGGTTGGTGAGATTGGGCACAATATTCTGAGAGGTTGGAGTATCTGTTACTCTGAAATTATGTTCCATCTGGCTTGATTTAAGGACTAACAAGTCAATCAAGGATCTTGAAGAAAAAAAAGTGTTAATGAATTAACTGGAAAAGTTCCCAATGTTTTCAACATGTCACATTCACTGTTAAATAGCAATTGTGCGTTAAAATGTACAGAAATGTGTAACGTTTAAGTATGTACACTGCAGAGGATGTGTTAACTTATTTTCCTTTAGAAATTCAGTGACGTATGCACCTAGCAAGGAGTACCCAAACTTTTGCATACAACTGTAAATATCATGTATGACAAAATAGCATTTGCGGAGTGGGCCTACATATTTTCTAGTTAGTGAATTACCTAGTTTGGGTCTATTTTGCATATTTAACGCTCTCAACCCCCCCCCCCCCCCCCTGCTTCCCGCTAAGGTGCGCTTATCTTTTAAGATGGCCACCCAGGGTAATTTTTTGAGTGATCAGTCGAGTTGCACTTGATGGGTGTCCGATCATATGTGGTACATCTGTACACTAGAAGAAAAACATCTGAGGAGCTTTAGCCATTGAGTTGTATCCTGTTTTACAATTATTTAAGAGCAATCCTATTAAATTCATTTTTTATAGTTGCTATCAGAGTAGCTGGTTTAGTGTCCCATGGAGCAGTTATATACACATATAACTAGCCACATATCAGGGACTGTAGTGACCAATAATTAATGGCAGATGGGTCTTGCATTAAATAAAAAATTATATATAAAGCCCAGAGAATAAGAATAGTGATAGCCATATCCAATATTTAGAATAAGAGCATTTGTACTGCAGCTGACCAGTACTGAAACATTGGGACACACAGTTGCCCAAAGGCTGTCTGGGCAGGGGGGCATCAGGACATCAGCCTACCAGACTATAATTTGCAAGCTCTCCCCTGCAGTTGGTACAATGCCATATTCACGGTACATTACGCATATTCTATGAAAGAAGGTTTTGCATTCTTAAGGGTCTTTGGTATTGATACACATGCAAATCTTACTAAAATATTAGGACATACTAATACACCATTCACACTGCCTAAAAGGCCCAGGTTTTCGCCATTGCGAGCCCCAATGACCCGGGTCGAGGTGTGAATGGACCCAGGGGCATCTACCCGGGTTGGCTAACCTGGGAATTAGACCCGGGTAGCCGCCAGTAGGAATGCTGAGAACCGGGTTTTTCAACCTGGGTCTCACCGAACACCATTGAAAAGTTAAAAAAAAAAAAATCATCACAAGAGGAGCCAATCAGAGCTCCTCTTGTGATGTTGCCAGGGAGACCTGGGCAGACCCGTGTTCAGTGTGAACACATTCTACCCGGGAAATTGCTTGGGTGGGAGGCTCTGTCCTCCTGCAATATCCCGGGGTTCATACACCCGGGATATTGCAGGGGCGGCAATCTGAAAGGAGTATATGTGTCTGATCTGAAAATGTGATTGATAAAATATTGTCATAACCCTCTGTATATCTACATAGCATGACATCACAAATACTTTTAATTTTAGGCAATTTACTGTCAGGACTTTTCATAAATGTAGCATCGGGAGCGTTGCTTCGAAGAGGCGTTATATTGAAAAATCGTTTTAAGTTTAAACAGTTTATTTTTTTGTTTAATGTTTTGTTGAATATAATGTGCACTGCTAAATACCATCTTTCAGAATATATATGGCATACAAAGAGTTACTCATCATATGATAAAGGTTGCAGGATTCATGATTTTCTTAGAGAAAAAGCTATTAAACTGACATCAGACAGCCCTGTGATATATTGTGGTGACAGTGTTTCCTGACAGCAAATCACATTTGGCGATGGTGTAGAGTTAAAGGAACAGTACCTTCTGAAAGCATATTTTTATTTTTTTACCTTATTTTCGATTTATTTACCATTTTTCTTTTTTTTTTATTCGCAACTTAAAATGCTGAGTGTATACATGTGAAGTACTGTATGTGAGGGCTTTCACTGTTTGTTAAGGCACTTAACATATTGGTAAAGTGGCTTTATCTTATGAAGAATGTATTCAACCCCTGGAGCCCTGGATACTGTAGGAAGCAGAGTGCTGAAATGTTTGTTTTCTGAAGTTGGGAGCAGCAAAGTTGAGGGTTGAGGTTATGAAATCAGCAGTTGAGGAGCCACTAGATATGAATGTGACACCTGATTGGTTCAACTTAGTCCAGTCAAGTGTCGTTTTCAGTGCACATGGCAGTTCGAACCTCTGTTCAAGCATTGATTGTTAGCTAAGAAAGATAAGCCCAAGAGATGGGGACCATGGAAGGCCCTACCGCAGGCTACTTGTAAGGTGGGTATGTATTAAAGGGGGAAATTACATTTTCAATGGAGTTCTTTTGTTGCACAAGTCATCCTTTTATCCTTGCCATTTGTCATTAGAATCAAATGTACTTCACAGTAGTACTCCTCAACAGTTCAATGACTTATTGTGTGAGCTGGTCAGAGACTACGTGTGATGTTATGAAACGACAATGCTGTCATTTGTCTTTGCTTTGGCAATTCAGTTAACTTTACAATTCATTTAAATATTTTGCAGTTTTTGCTACTTTACTCTTTTGAAATCGTTTGTCACATTAATTTGATTTGTTCTAGGCAAACCAGTGATCTGAACCTTGTGTGATCAACAAGCCACAGAGTTAGGATGCCACCGAGACTCATGTGCCGCTTGTCTGCACAGCTCTCTCATGACTCAGTAGACAGTTTTACAGTGTTTGCTGGGATTTACTGTCAGTTGACGCTTAGTCAGTTACTATTACTAGGCTATAAAAGGGGAGGAGAACATTGAGAAAGAAGTGAGAAAATAAACTGTATTGAGCATCACTGCACTCTGGTGAAATGTGATTCGGAAGGTTATTTCTTAATATATTATGCAATATATAGTGCAACAAATAATTTGAGTTTAGTTGTAGTCTAGCAATAACATTTCATAACATAAAGACTCCGGAAGGCAAATTTTTGTATGAAACTAACAACCCTTAGGTGTTGATCAGTGTTAGGATTACTGAAACTATGCTGATAAAGGTAATAATAATAATATTAATAATAATGATTCTCTTTATAACAAATACAATGAATGTAACTCTCTCTGTGAAGCTGAAGATATATATAATGGGGGTTGTAGTCTCAATAATAATAATTATGAGGATGATGACAATGATGTATATAGTAGTGCCAGCATATAATGTTTCTTAGGGCGACAAAAATAAGGTTAGTAACCCCTTAAACAAGATTAAACACAACTAAGTGCAATAGATGAGAGTTAATCACACTTGCCCTGGTCACTGACCATCTCTGGAAACCTGGAGGACTCTTGAAACACAGATCAAAGGCGTGAATGGTTCTTCAGTGACTCTCCTCTATAGACTGTGATGTAGTAATAGCAGCAACAGCAGGCACCTGGAGCAATTGAATTGGAACTGAATACTCTTCAAACAACTATATTTATTCCTGACTCCTCTGGACTGGACCTGGACTCCCTCTGGACAGCTTGTTCTTGATCTCTAGCAGTTTCCTTTCTGGCAGACATACCTCTAGAATTGACAGTTCCATCCGTAAGCCTGACAGTTTTTTGTAGTAACTCTCTATATAGATTGTCAGTTCTTTTAGCAAGACTGGCAGCTTTCCCTGTAAAATTAGAAGCTCTCTCTATGGGATTTACACCCTCATCTCATTGCCTATATTCTCTATATAATGGTGTTGCCTTCCTTGTCTTTGCCCCTCCTTACAGCACTTCTCTGCTCTCTCCCAGCGCACCATGGATTCCTGTTTTATACATACTATAAAGGTATGGGACATTTCTAAAAAACAAACTAGATTTCAAGCATGTCATATGACTGTCTAAATGTAATTTGTCCTATGTCTTTGTCATAAGAGTTCTAAGGCCTAAACTCTGCAACCAGTCAACCGTTTTGTTAATAGATTGCTAAGCTAGGTTACCCGATTCCCTATCAATAGCAGATGTGTTTCATCGGATATAAACAAAGATAGATATGTACAGCAAGTTTCTCTTTATGCAAAAAGCCATGTCCCTAATGGTTACTGTTTAAATGGACAGAGATCATGCATTAAGCATGAATTGGGTGGTGGTCCAGTCCAAAATGTAACAATTAGATATAAATGGATTGAACTAGTGATGACATGCATAGGCTGGTGTGTCCGAGACTCCCTTTTCCTCAGACATGTTTAAGTATGCATTTTTATTTTTTTTTAATGATCATCCTTGACAGATATGCTATGTAGTAATACCAAGGTAATATTTAAACAAAGGTAAATATTTAATACATGTCACCATGTATTTTTAACCTTATACATTTTAATAACCATACTTCTTTTAATAATATTTGTTTAAAAACTCTTTATTATTTAATTCTTTTAAAGCTAACATGGCAATTTTGTGATCACGGCAACTTAGCTCTCTTTACTATTATAAAGTAAAAGCTTAGGTATAAACCCCAAATAAATCCCCAGCTATATCCTTTCTTGCAGAAGATAACATCTTTATAAAAGCTTTCATAGGCAGCATTATATAGAGAATTTAACTTGCCATAGGCAATAGATGGGATCAATTTAATTTCTTAAGATAAACTGCTATTGCTGCTGTTAGTAGATAAAGGGAAAATGGGCCCTCATAAAATACAGCACATTTGGCAATGATGTAATCTGGAGAGCCAATAATGTGGTGAATTTCCTACCGATCAGCAAACACGCTGCATATTAGAGGATCATTTCCAACAACAGTACCAAGTAACACCTAAGAACATTTAATAAAGATCACTTGCAAAAATGCAAATCATACCGGTCATATAATAATTCTCTTTATGCAAAAGTGCCTATTTGTCTGCTTATGCAAACACAGATGAACGGCCACATACCGGTTATAGACCTTTCTATTTCTGCCTAAAAAGACCACACCCATCATTATCATCATCAAAATTAATTTAAATCGTGCCAGCAAATTCCGTAGCACTTTACAATTGGGAACAAAAAAAACCAATACTGGGTATTACAGCGAGAGAAGTAAGCGGGCCCTGCCTGCAAGCTTACAATCTATGGGACAATGGGAGTTTGATACACAAGGGTAAGTGCTACATCATATTGCATATTGGTCCAGCTAGAATGCAAAGGTAAAAAGTGGACTGTATGATCAGTCACATAGAAATGTTGGTCACAGGGTAATTGTCTTGTGTTATTGTGGTAATAAGGTACTCTAGGGAGATTAAAATGGTGGTTGAGGTATATTATAAGCTTTTCTGAAGTGTTAAAGAGCCGCGGCGGCCGCGGGCACTGCCGCGACTCACCGCCCCTCTCTGGCGTCCTGGCCGTCTCTATGATGACTGGGACGTCGGTTCTGGAAGTTCGGGCCGACCGTTGCCAGGGCAATGGCCGGGAAGATGAAAAAAAGTTCTGTGCGCTCCGGCAAGCTGAGCAGCCGGGCGCATGTGCAGGGCCCCTCACAGCCTTTGGGCTGATTAAGCAGTGCATATTATTTATTAGCCTACACCTGAGTGTAGGTTCAGGGCAAGCTCTGATTGGTTGGTTCAAGTATTTAAGGCTTAGCCTCCCTGTCGGTTATAGCGCTTACTTATCAGTTTGCTGACTAGCTCCTGTCTTGTCTGTTGGACCCAGTTCCTGTGGATACTCTGCTATTGGATCTCCTGTTGTGACCTTCTGCCTGTACTTTGGACCTTGCCTTTTTGCCCGTGACCCTGACCCTTTGGACTGTACCTTTTATTCCGCTTCTTTGCCTGTGACCCTGACCCTTTTTGTGTTTACTGACTATCCTGCTTGTTTGTGACCCTTGACCTCGGCTATCTTCTGACTATCCACTGCCTTCTATTCAGCCTCCTGGCCTGCCACTACGGGCCTGTATTGCCAACTCACATTATGCCTGGAGTTAAGTTCTTGGGGCATCTGAGTGTGAGTGAGCGTATAAAGCTCTAAGGGAAAGACGGCTGCTCTATGTGAAATACCTCCGCCATCTGGTTCTGTGAGTTGGTGATCAGACCGTCCTCCTAACATGAAGAGGTGGGTTTTCAGAAAACGCTTGAAGTCTGAAGACTAGAGGAAAGTATTATTGTGCAAGGAAGGGAATTCCACAAAGTGGGTGCAGCCCACAAAACGTCCTGTAACCGGGAATGGGAGGATGTGATGAGAGTGAAAGAAAGACGCAGATCTAGTGCAGAATGGAGGTGTCGAATTGGGAGATAGTTTGAGATAAGTGAGGAGATGTATGTCGGTGCAGTCTTGTTGATGGCCTTGTATGTTAGTAGAAGAATTTTATATTGGATTCGTTGAAAAACAGGCAACCAATGTAGAGACTGACAGAGTGGCTCAGCAGAGGAAGAACGATTTGCAAGGAAAATCAATCTAGCCGCTGCATGCAAAATAGTTTATAGGGGTTTGAGTCTGATTTTGGGAAGACCAGTACTGAGGGAATTGCAATAGTCAATGCGGGAGATGATGAGTGCATGAATTAATGTTTTTGCAGTGTCTTGTGTGAGATATGTGCGTATTCTGGAAATGTTTATTAGATGTATGTAACATGATTTAGATATAGAGTCGATGTGGGGAACAAAGGATAGTTATGAGTCAAAGATTACACCTAGGCAGTGAGTTTGTGGGGTGCGATTTATGGTCATGTTATCAATAGAAATGTCAGACAGGAAGCTTCTGTTTTTGGATGGGAATATTATTAATTCTGTTTGTGAAAGATGTGAGTTTGAGTTGTCGATTATTAGGAGAGGATGGATAAATTTGTGTATCATCCATATAGAGATGATACAGAAATCCAAAATAACTTATTAGTTTTTCAAGAGAAGTGGTGTAGATAAAGAATAGCAGAGGACCTAGGACTGAGCCTTGTGGTACTCCAACTGATAAACGGAGCGGAGGTAGATCCAGAGAAATTAACACTGCAAGAGCGTTTAGATAGGTAGGATGAGAACCAGGATAGGACAGTGCCTTCAAATCCTAGGCATTGTAGCGTTTGTATGAGGAGAGAGTGGTCAACAGTGTCAAATGCAGCAGAGAGATCCAGGTGAATTAGAAGAGAGTAATGGCCTTAGTTTTTGCTGTGATGAAATCATTGACAACCTTGTTCAGCGCAGTCTCTGTGGAGTGTTGAGAGCGAAAGCCTGACTGAAAAGAATCCAGTAGGTTGTTTTCTGTAAAAAAAAATAAAAAAAAATTGTGTGAGGCGAGTGTATGCAATTCTCTCCAGAAATTTGGAGGGACATTGAAGCTGAGAGATGGGGTGGTAATTTGAGAGAGAGTTTGTTTTTTCAGAATAGGAGTAATCACTGCATGCTTGAATAGTGATGGAAAGATACTAGTAGAGCGAGAGAGATTACAGATTTTAGTTAGAGATGGAATGAGCACAGAAGACAGGGACCTACCAATTTGTGAGGGTATGGGATCAAAAGGACAGGAGGTAGAGAAGGAAGATAAGAAGAGAGTAGTAACTTCCTCTTCATTTATGGGATCAAATGAAGAGAGGGTGTCAGAGGGTGCTACAAAGGAATTGAGCTGATTGCTAGTCAAGGGAGATGATACCATTTCAAGTCGGATCTTATCAATCTTGTCCTTGAAATAGGAAGCAGGATCCTGGACGCTGATGGTAGTCGGAGGGTTTGGGGTAGGAGGGTTTAGAAGAGATTTAAATGTGTTAAAAAGGTGTTTGGGGTTAGAAGCCTGAGCATAGATGAGAGATTGGAAGTATGTTTGTTTTGCAGTGTCATCATCACCATTTATTTATATAGCGCCACTCATTCCGCAGCGCTGTACAGAGAACTCATTCACATCAGTCCCTGCCCCATTGGAGCCTCCAGTCTAAATTCCCTAACTTACTCACACAAACAGACAGACAGAGAGAGACTAGGGTCAATTTTGATAGCAGCCAATTAACATACCAGTATGGTTTTTTTGGAGTGTGGGAGGAAACCGGAACACCCGGAGGAAACCCACGCAAACATGGGGAGAACATACAAACTCCACACAGATAAGGCCATGGATGGGAGTGTCCAGAGCATTTCAATAGGAGTGGTAGATAGAAGTATATGTGATGAAATCATTAAAGGTACAAGATTTACGCCAGTGACGTTCTGCTTTACGAGAAAGTTTTTGTAGATTTCGTGTTACTTTAGTGTGCCACGGTTGACAATGAAGTCTATGCGGTATAAAGAGTTGCTGGAGCCACATTATCAAGGACAGTTGCTAGGGTATGGTGAAAATGAGGTACTGCACTATCAGGGGAGGAGAAAGTAGAAATTGGGGAGAGAAGGTATTCTAGAGGTGGAAAACTGTTGAAAATCAATAGGATTGATATTCCTGCGGGTATGAGGAGGCTTGGAAGAGGTTGACAGCAGGAAAGTTAAAGAACTTGGGGTGAGCGAGTAGCTAATCATTAATGTTAAAGTTTCTATACTGTTTGCTTTAGCTTTATTTCTTAAATTAATCACAACAGTGAGGGGACATGGGAACTGCTTTTAGTGCGTATCACAGTTGTATTTTTCTTACATTGTTAAAAGTGCACAACGAAATGTTTCACATATATATAGTGTACCTGGGAGGTGCAAAAGTCATCCCATGGAGAGTATAAGCCAATGCCTAGTTTCCACCACCTCCAGGCATATGTAGAAATGTATTTTTGCAGTAAGAAAAATGCTGTTTAGAACCTATTAAACAGGGATGCATCCTCTCCAGCCACCTGAATCTCATTGAAATAAACACTTCCTGTGAAATATTTTTTTTTGTACACATGGATGAACAACTAAGCACTTCTTGTACCCAGCCTGCAATCAGCAAGGAATGCTGCTCTCCAACTAGCTTCTCCCACCAGCAAAATTGTCATGTTTTTGTAATCTCTGCACATTCCAATAAAAAAAGGATGAATTTGCACAAAAACAGGCATACATTTCATATGCATTGCAGAAGGATCTATGGCAGGTTTAATTGGTAATGTATATGTTTAACCACTGGATAAAAGGAGAATTATTCTTCCCTTTTTACAATTTTGTTATATCCCAAACTCCAATTTGCTATATCCTTTCAACTTTCTGTTTTTAGTAGGCTTTTGACCTGCCTTTCGTACTAGGTGATTTCAACATTCCCATTGAAAACCTTCTTTGGTTTCTCCCAGTGGACGTCATCTCCCACACACTGTGTTGGACACTTCGTTGACTTTGTCCTCTTCTGCTTCTAATCCATCTTTCCTTTCTCCAATTTGGCCTCCATGGTCTCTGAACACAATCTACTTTTCTTCAGCCTCACCTTACCTCATGCCCCCACCCCCTGCACCCAAATCCACACAGACAATGAAACCTAAATATTCTCAACCCGATCTTTTTCTCATTTTCATGAAAATAACTACTCTACTACGACTACCCAGTCCTTGTGCAGATCAGCCCTAGACAATGAAGCTCCAGCCACGACTTATAGTTTCTGATGATCCAAATTCAACCATGTCACACCAAATAGAACTTCTACCTGCAAAAGTGTTCCCCACCTGCTAAGCGCTACTTGATGACTTCTCACTCCTATGCCAACTTTCTCCACTATAAATTCATTCTTTCATCTTACAACACTGCCCTTTCACTTGCCAAGCAAACGTACTTTAATTCTCTAATATATACCCAGTCTTCTAGCCCCATTTTCCTCTTTTGTACAATTACCTATCTCACTTTCTCTCCTCTCACTCTCTGCATTCAGGTTCTGCACCGATCATTCCACTGAGACTGCACTCACAAAATTGACCTATGGGACATCCTCCCCTACACTGTACACATTGGGTTTGATTCATTAAAGAAAGTAAAGCAGAAAATGTTAGTAACTTTGCACCTTGGCAAAACAATGTTGCATTGGAGGGGGAGGTAAATTTAAAATGTGGGGACAGATTTATAGTTTGGGTAGGACATGTCCTAGATAAACTTTACATTTAAGTGTAAAAATAAAGCTATTCAATATTTGTGTTCTATATGAAAAAACATTTAGTATTTAACTTATGTGCAAAATAATATACTAATTTGCACCCCTTGCATTGTAACATGGTTTATCCAGGAGAAAGTGTACTCCTTGTTTTGTGTTACATTTCTTAATGAATCAGGCCCATTGTCTCTAATTTGCCCATTCAGCCTCGAGTAACATCTCCAAATCCACTTTTCCTCTCTTGACCTCTTCCCTTCTGTACTAACTCATGTAACTGTCTCTCTGGCATCTCCACACAGATATACCAATGCTACCTTCAAGTTCAACATGTTCAAAACAGAGCTTATCATCTTCCCTTTTTCTAGAGTCACCACCTCTGCTCAAATCTTCCTCACCATCAATTTCCTGAGTTTCTCAAACCCGCTGCCTTGGTGTTACACTTGACTGTGCCCTCTGCTTTATTCCTTACATCCAATCTTTCTCCCATTCCTGTCGCCTCCACCTTAGAAACGTTGCCATAATACATTATTTGCTTACCCAAGATACTACCAAAACTCTTATCCATTATGCCATTATCTCCCACCTTGACTACTGCAACTTCCTCCCATCTGGCATCCATACACACATCTATCCCCATCCATCTTAAATGCCACAACAAGACTTATCTTCCTCTTCCGCTGCTCCACATTTGCCGCACCACTTTGTAAATCCCTACATTATCTCCCTGTGTTCTCCAGAATCCAATTCAGATTACTTATTCAGAGTCTCAATGTCACCCGCCAGGGTATCGGGCAGCTCACCCGACCCCCGGCAAACTTACCTGCCTCCGGCGGTCCGCTCCGTCCCGGGCGCCGCCATCTTGGATTCGGGTCTGCGCATGTGCAGACCCGCAACTTATAAAATCTATGCCTGTCCTCCTATTGGCCAGGCAATCCTGGCGCCAAATACAAAAGGCACTTCCTCCAAACCCTCAGTGCCTGTTCCTCAGTTGCCTTTTGGGTACCTTAGACGTGGCTACTCTAATCTACTAGTCTGCAAAGCTGACACTCCATTCAGGTACCAACTATCTGTACTACTCGTCTGCAAAGCTGACACTCCATTCAGGTACCAACTATCTGTACTACTCGTCTGCAAAGCTGACACTCCATTCAGGTACCAACTATCTGTGCTACTCGTCTGCAAAGCTGACACTCTACTTACGTACCTGCTACTATACTCGTCTGCAAAGCTGACACTCTACTCACGTACCTGCTACTATACTCGTCTGCAAAGCTGACACTCTACTCACGTACCTGCTACTATACTTGTCTGCAAAGCTGACACTCTACTCACGTATCTGCTACTACTCGTCTGCAAAGCTGACACTCCGTTCAGGTACCAACCATCTATTCTACTAGTCTGCTAAGCTGACACTCTACTTACGTACCTGCTACTATACTCGTCTGCAAAGCTGACACTCTACTCACGTACCCGCTACTACTCGTCTGCAAGCTGACACTCCGTTCAGGTACCAACCATCTATTCTACTAGTCTGCTAAGCTGACACTCTACTTACGTACCTGCTACTATACTCGTCGGCAAGGCTGACATTCTATTATAATAGCTGTTATCCTACCTGCTGCGTTCCAAACTTCCCAAGAGGGCCTCATGCAGTACTCTAGCAGGGGCCGCGACCCGCGAGTAGACGCAGCTAAGACCATACTGCCTTGCGACAGTTCCTGGTGAACACCGTCTGCTCGTTAGACTCCGCTCCCTGTTGGTGTAGCGCTAAACTGTGCAGACCCTAGGATTCGCATTGTAAAGACCTGCTATCGCTTGAGACCGTGACACTCAATAACTAACCCTTCATAAATTTCAAATCAAAATACTGTCCCTCTCGTACTCTTAGATCTACCTCATACCTCAGCCTCACATCTTTCATAGTAACAACCTCTCACAACCGCCAACAATACTTGCCGCAACTCGCTTATGGAATTCCCTACCATGCCCAATCAGAATCTCTCACAGCCTTCAAATCTCTGAAGGCTGTCTGAACACCCATCTCTTTAGTACAGCTTACCCAACTCCCACTAATACTAACCACACTAATGCACTATCATAACTGTCCCAATCTCTACTCTGAGCCACACTTGCTTCTGTTGTTTCAGTTGTTTCCTCTTACATTTAGAATGTAAGCTGTCTCGTATGCATGCCCCTCCCTACCCTTTGTTTTTATGTGTGAATTTATTTTGTCTACTGTATGTCTTTATTTAAGTCCTGTTTTCCCCACTATAAAGCACGGCAGAGCATTGTAGCACCTTACAAATTAACAATGATAATAATAATTCCAAGAATATGGAGAAACAGGGAAAGATTAACATAACTCAAGCCTATAGACTTACAACCTTTGGTACCTTGCCTCATCCACTTTCCACACATTTTAAACTGAACACTCTTAGTTTTGCCAGTCCCATCACAGAGGTGAATATATTGTCAATAACTTACACAATTCTTTTCTACATCAAACAAATGCATCACTTGATATTTCTAATGGTCATTTTTTGATAACAGAAAAATGGGCAGTATTTGATCATTATGGGGTTGATACAGATATACGCTAGTTTGTGAAGTGTATCTTGCGTGATATCGCTCTGCACATGTCCAGAAAGTGGATGCATGCACATGTACCTGTGCAGACTTGCGTCATTCTGGCACTTACACCCGCCTGCGCCTGGAAAGATAGGATAAAGGAGGAAAGGGGCATGCTAACACTGGCTGAGTACAATAAAGGTATGTTTGCGCAAATACAGCTCATGCAGACCTACAGAAACACACACTGGTTAGGAGGCGTATCTTTTGCACCTGCTATAGTTACTTGCTGATGATGATGACTTGTCTTAAACCAGACGCATATGTTGCTGAGTTGAGCGTATCTTGATATATGTACAGTTTTATATATGGGTGGAAATACACTATTTTTCTGTGCTCTTTTTTTTTTTTTTTTGAGTAATACACCCATTTTGTGATCAGCCCCCTTAAGCGATGTAAAAGAAAAGAATCAACATTATTTCAGCTTTTGCTGCCTCTCTGGAAAACCTGCTACATTTTGGAGACCTCACATATGGCTCCTTACTCCTTCAGCAGTAGCTGTAATGGCCAGTAATATGTCGGCTATAGCAGAAATGGACAATAAGCCACCACTTACAGTGATACCCAATAATATGTAAGACAACAGTATGCCAGCAGAAGTAGTAACCACATTAATTTGTAAAGCAGTAGCAGTAGTGCCCAGTAAAATGTTGACTGTAGTACTAGTGTTCAGTACCCAGTAATGCCAACTGCAGTGACAATGTAATATGCCACCAATAGTAGTAATGCCCATTAAAATGGAAAGTAGTAGTAGTGCCCAGTAAAATGCCACCGATAGTGGTAATGTCCATAAATGTCAACTGTAGTCATAGTGCCCAGCGATATGCTTGCAATAACCGTAATACCTAGTAACAAAGCAGAAGCAGTAATAATTCCCAATAATATGTCAGCTATAGTAGTTCCCATTAAGGCAATAACAATTATCTGGGAGGAGTTGGGTGGAGCAAAGACACTTATTGCAAAGCACAAAGTAAGTGAAATATTGTACCTAGTGAACTGAGATACAGGGGTGACAAGAGTGTATTATTAGGAAAGTTCCTTGCTATGTGGAAGAGTGCACAGCCATTTCCACTACTGAACTAGCAGAGATTGGAGCTCATCCTACTATTTTAATGGGATGAGTTTTGCACCTTCAGGTTCAATTTTGGTGGAGAAACCTTTATTAGGTGCAATTTGCCCAGTGTTAAACAAAAGCTTCAAACACACAAAAGTGTCAAATGTAATAAACACAGTCACGGTGTCTTCATACTCACATGAATAATTAAGTCCATAATTGAGGCTAATCTGGGCAGTGTTAGAGGAGAAAAACTGAAAAAGTTTAATTTAATGAAAGGGGTGAATCAAAAGTGGTGTGAGGTTGAAATTTACACTTTTGCACAATGTGTCGCTGAGAGCTTCCCTCCATACTCCTAGGTACCCTTTTGGTTCAGAGAGGTGTCTCCTGAGAGTGGAGAGTAGATGATGTACTGGCTGGGTCATCTAATACATACCAGTGCAAAACCAAGGCATTTTTCACATTTTGAGTTGGCTGTGAATGTCTAAATTCTTTGTGTGATCTAAAGTAGTTGTTTCACTCACTTTATCTTTATGTTTGTGCTTTGGGGCAGAAGATATTTATGAGATTATGGTAAATGTGTTATAGCTAGTCTGCTGTCTAACCAGAAGAAAATTTGAATCAATATTAGAAGTGGTCGAAGTGGAAATTTAGAAGCAGCGGTATCCGGAATGTAAGAGAATGGAATTTGACAGTTTTACAATGAAGGCAGTAGGAGAAGTGGAGGTATGACATACCACTACATACCAGCCCACTTCAGCCACTGTGTATCAGTACAAAATAGTTAATGAATCTTTGAATAGCATGATTTCATAGTTTTATATATTTAATACCTGTTAGAAATAAAAAACCACTTGCCCTCGTATTCACAAATAACCCAATAGAAACATTTGCAATTTGAAATGCTGGTCCTCCAACTTGTGTCAAAAAAAGGAATCTTGTCTAACAGTGATAATAAGATAGTGAGCGCTTTTTCTGTGTTTTCTTTATTCTACTGAAAAGCCTGATGTGTTCTTAACACAAGCGACTGTCTTATTCATAGAGCTGTCATACTATTGATCGCAAGGAAGATTCAAATCAATGGGAGTATTGAAACCTAATGAACAAGGCACAGTGGCTCAGGCACATCACAGTTTTAATGTATGACTCTTCCTATTGTGATCTAAGGCAGTTATGATGAGTACACATTATGGTGCAAAATACTGTTTTAATAAATCTAGGTAAATGCTTCAAGTGAGATCAATTTTGAAGCAATTAATTTCCCCACTTTCAGCAATTCATTTCAGGATACTTAACAAAACAGTGTGGTGAGGATGACTTTTGTTATTGCCATGTGTTGCTTAATGCAACTTAACTTTTTTGTTTAACTGCTTAATGACTGGAGGTATTTTATATCTTCACAATCAGAACCTATTGCTGTAATTTACTAATGAAATAACGTCGGGCATAACACTCTGCAGCCTTCAGGGATATGCACATGCGTGACCTGGCTAGCCGGCCCACACAGGCACAGTGGAACTGACCTGGGCTTTCAGTTTCCTTTTGTATAAAGCATTTTTTTTATTATCTCCTGCTATCACCACCCTGAGATGGTAAAAGCAGAAGATGGAACTTAGTTAAATAGAAGATTCTTGTTAAAAAGGAGAAAGTCCGCCAGTGTTATTGCCCTTGTTAACCCCCTTCACAGATAGAGGCCATATCTGTCAAAAACACCTGATAAGGCTTTCTTCACTTTGATCGATAGAGCCTATAGATAAATGTATTGTGTGATTACAAATATTTGTTGGAAATACCAAATCTGTGTTGTGTTGTTTATGTGGGCAATAATAATATATTTCATCTTTATCTCTATATTTCTCCCCTTTGCAAGTTGTCACGGAAACTGGCGAAGGGGAGGATATTTAGTGAATCCCGTGCAACTGCCAACTAGTGAGGCTATTTACGGGGGCGGAGTCTAACAGTAGGTGGTGTTCACTAGTGACCCCCGCAAGAGGGTATGAAATTTGCTGCACCTATTCCGCAGGTCACGGTTCCCAGAAGGAGTAGTGGCAGAGCAATTGGCAGAGCCTGATACAGAGGAAGAGTAACGGTAGATCAGGGAAATACTGAAGGTATAAGCAGAAAGCCGGACTAATTGTAAGGCTGAGCTGAAGTGAGTAGCGGAGTTGAATAGAGAAGAACTGGCAAATTCATAAATGGAAACTCAGGACATCACACGTGAATACTGGTACAGAGGTAGTACAATAGAGTCAATAGTAGAGTGGAACTACAGCTGGTCCCTAGATGATAACTCACAGCGACAGCAGAAGAATTACTGATATAGTGGCAGTTCAAGTAGAGGCCGTAGCAGAGTAGAACTAGCTGATCTGTAGATGGTAACTCAGAGCAACAGCAGGTGAATTACTGGTACAGCGGCAGTTCAAGTAGAAACAGTAGCGGTGTGGAACTTGGCTGATCCGTGGATGGTAACTCAGAGCAATAGCAGGTGAATTACTGGTACAGCGGCAGTTCAGGTAGAAACAACGGAGAGAAGCTACAGCTGGTCCAAGAGTGGTAATGCAAAGCAACAGCAGGAGACAAACCGAAGGAAGACAAATCCTTAGTGAGAGTGAGTAACTCGAAGAACAGGCATCGGTTAGCTGGAAATGGGAGGTTTAGATAGCGCTCCAAAGTGCTAGGACCACTGGGAACAGGTAGGAGGTCATAAGAGAGAGTGGTAGATAACACATGCGTAGAACAGGAGACCAGATAGTGGCTGTTGAACCAAGACTGCAATTCAGGATACAGTGATCACCGCTTATGGGAGAGAGGTAACAACGCCGGTGCCCGTCCGCGGGGCCGGCTTGTGACACAAGTGATACATTGTAAGAGGCTTTTAAGCAACTCTTCCCTCTCTATTTCACAATTTTACTGATCAATAGTTTACTATAGTTTCTACCTTTTTGTCCTCTTCAGTAATCTCCTAGATATTTTTTTGTATCGTCCTCTTCAGTAACCTTCCAATGTTTACCTTATTGTCCTCTTCAGTCCTTTCCTTTTACAATTTGCCCTTACTCCTATCAATCAGTGTAAAGGTATAAAATATTTAGCCATTACCAATCACTCAACCATAAATATTAGTAAAAAAATATACATTGAATAAAAAGCATTAGGGATAATTATTAACACTAAAACATCTGCTTGATGTAGACCTTAAACAATTAGCCATAATTTCTAGGATACTAATTAAAATAAACTAAATGTGTCCACTCTTAGAGAAGTATTAAATAAACATTTGTTTTCACGTTCTTGTGTTCCTGAAAGGCTAAGATAAAATGTTTGCAGATAACCTGTCACACAAATCACTGTTAATTCCATCACTGCAAACTTTTCTAGGTTAGCCCCTGGGAGTCTTGGGGGGAAAGTGGACGTGAGGGGGCGGGCTCAGCGAATCACGTAATTTTGGCTACACCCCTGTGACGTAAGGATGCAAACACGTCATTTTACCACAGGGGGCGGGCCAAAATGATGCGATTCCAGTTACAGACTGCATTCTCAATTATATTACTGCTCCCTAGAAAGTGAGTAGGCTGCATTGTCATTAATGCCTATCCCACAAAATGGCTTCCGTCACTGTTTAGGTGACAAGTCCCTTTAAAGCATAAAAATAAGCCTGTATTAGAAAGTACTATGCAATCATAATTTAATATTCTCATGCCACTGTGGAATGCGCTGCATTTTTTTTTAGCATATTTCTGTTGCATTTTTAAACTTTTTAGTTTAAGTTGTTGTTGTGTAGCACTTTAAGGCCTATTGTGGTAAAAGCACTATATAAACAACATGTTTATGGGAAATATTGAATTGGTCAATGTTTTTGCAAGCATTTTAAAAGCCGTGATAAATGATTAGCTGGCTCCATAGATGAATACTATGCCTATTATGTTGGTTTCATTTAGCTAATTATTCTTTTTATTAGTAGTGATAAAAGTGTGATAATTAGCTGCATTACTTTCCATTGCATATTCTGCTAAGATAACCTTTTCACTTCTTTATATTTTTTAATAGTTGTAATATCAATAATTAACTAATTTAATTGGAACGGTTGTTTCAATGTTGGATTACCAATAGTCTAATATGGGTGAGACATTTTTTAGTATTGTACCTGGATTGTTTTATTTATTTATAAAAATATGTATATATATTTACAGATTTTTTTTATCATCTATCTATATTAATACACATTATAGGGGTAATTTTTGAACCAAAGTCTTAGTGCAATCTAGCAGTAGTTGTTTAGCTCTTAGACAGATGTGTTTGTGGACCCCACTCCCATTTATACAGAGCTGCCCATCAAATTGCGCATCAAAATGTGAATTTTTGCCAGGATTTAGGTGGACCTGGGTAAATTGGAGGTGTTCCTCCCTACTGCTGGATAGATGCAGTTATATGCTGGACTATGCACCTGATCAATAATATACATGTACGTGTTTAAATGTATATCTGCTGGAGTCAATGTCATAGGTAGAACCAGTACTGGTGGCTGCCGATCAGATGTGATGTGTACGAATAGAGGAACAACTGTGTCCAACACCACAATTGAACCTAAGGGTGGCAGGTAAGCAGGTAGGCCTTTTCCCAGTAGTAACCCACACCGGCTTAAAGATTGTCTTTGCATGGGGAAGCCTATTTAATAAGTTTTGTGCTGGTACTTGTACCACCAAAATACCTGTTCTGTTAGCACCATCCCAAGCATTGGCACCGCCCACCATCATTGTCGTTAAGGCTAATGGTAACCTAGCCTACTTTTTGTTATCCGTGCCTATAGTTGGTTTGGGCTCACCAACATGATGCCACTTTCAGCTTTTTTTCCAGGGTCACTTTAAGTTCCCAATCTGCCACGGGTTAGTGGTGACTTTTTCTCTTGTACAAGATATGCCCGAGTTCCACCTTCATAACTGCAGTGATTGTGCAAAACAGTTGCAAAGATGGACTATGAACTTGCTCAGCAGGGGGCATGCACTTGTTTATGTCCAGAAACATAAGACCTAATTGCATACATAGATATGGACTGTGTAGCATTAGTCTACTCTACTTTAATAGTGCCTATGGGTAGCTTGATTTCATTTTTCGTTGTCTACAATACCCACTTACATGTGTGTATACTGCAGTGCATATTCAACATACTGAAATACTAGAATGCTGATGAAAGGGGCTTATTTTCACAGTTATCTAGACTTAGATTTAGCACCCAAACTTTTAGTTACTGAACAGCCTATTCAGCAGACAATGACATGGAAAGCCTTCTATAGAATCATATCTGCTGTCCTAGTACTGCACCCCCCCTAGTCTGTTGCTAAGTTCTGCTAGTTGCTTGTACTATCACTAAGTTTACTTTATTGGTGAGATGCTGAAACACATCATCATTTTGCCACCTCCACTTACATGTCATTAATACCAGAACCTTCCTATGTTTCTGTTTACACTGTACTAACATTACTACTATGAACCTGTCAACAGCCAGACTGTTGGCACCAAAATGTCGACAGTCAGAAATGTTGACAGGTTCATTGTGTCTAAGTGGTTACACAATGACAACATTAGTGACTCTCAACAGGTAGTACAGTTGACAGTCATAATGTCAACATTCAAATGACAGTGTCAGCGGTCCGCCAGCTACAAGATATGTGGTTTATTTACATTTTGTCTTGGTACACTACAGGTGCCAGCAGGCCCTGTGTGTCCAGGCTTCCAGTTCCAGTGGGCATGCCTGAGTTTGAATGACAGCCTCAAGCATGTGCAGATGGTCCAAGATGCTGCTCTTATTGCTTCTAGACCGTTTTACCAGGGGGCTGAGCATCGCTCAGATGATACAGTGACATTTTCTTAATAAATTGCCCAAGAAAAGATTTTCTATTGCTGATAGAGGTCTTAATAAATAGACCCCTAAATATTTATCACAATAATTTCCCCTAGAGAACATTGTAAATAAAATTACATGCAAGTCTCTGAAATCCTCAGGACCCCTGTTATTGCCATATGACAGATGTGATCATGCTACTTGTCCTTAGAGATACTTTAAGTATTTTACTTTACAAATAACTGACATAAATGTAAGTGTATTTTTCCACAGCCTTTCTTATAACTTGAGCTATGATTGTACTATTATCTCCCAGCACTAAGCATGGTGAGTTGTTCTAATTGCAGATTTCTGTGTGCGAAGACTGACAGCAGCGAGCTTCATCTACTCCGCGTCCCCACACGCAAGGGAGTTCATGTCAGGTTATCTATTGTAACACCAGGAAGTCTGCTGTCTATTTTTTTTCAGCAACAACATTTTTAATATCTTGAGCTGATAAGCCAGATATGTGCAATCACTGCAAATACCTGTTATTAGAGAAGGGGGAAAGGAAAAAGGGTTGTACATTGTCAGCCGGGTGATTGAAACTGTAAGACTGATGAAATAGAACTTGATTGGCTTCTCAGCTGCCTGTGGACCAAAGCCGCAACTGCTGAGAGAATATGATTTCTTCCAAGCTGACAAGTAGAAAGGCGCAGGACAGTCTGCTGGTGCCAGAAACGATTCCAGCTGCTAACACTAACCTCAACATCCGGCTCTAAAATATGTTTTATAAGGGCAAGCTCCCGTGCTTGATGTTAACTCCTTCCACCCTCGTCATAATGGCATAACTTCATATTCTCTTTTCAGTAGGCACACACTGCTGTCGTTTCCATGGATAATGTAGACACATCAGTAGTAATTGCCTTAACATTCAGACAAACACTGCTACTAATATATAGTGTTCTGAGCTCTAGCAAGACCTTTTTTTTTTAGACACCATTGATATAATGTATCTGCATTTTCAGATGCCAATCACAGATTTTGCATTTTTTCATAGTTACGTTTCCAGAAATTGTGAAGCCTAGTGCACCCATCCCCCACCATATACTGAGGCATAGGTGCACATTTAACAATAACCGCATTTTTGACACAATCATTTTCATTTTTTATCACAATGATGATGTGACCATTTATGAAAAGTGGTCTGGCGGAACAGCAGTCACGATAAACAGCTGTTTACCGATCTCCTATCTCCTCTATGGTCAATATCGCAAAGTGGCCACCTTTGTTATAGTAACTGGAGAGGAGAGCGGGTAAGGTACAGTGAGGGATCCAAAGATCCTTCTACTGCAATAGGCCAATGGCTAATGCATTGGGCGCAAGTTCCGAATATATTAGATTTACGCTGAATAGCAGTGCCCATAGAAATGTATGGGGACGGCTTTTATATATGAGAACAGTGGGACCACAGCAGATATCGGAGATATCTGCTGCGATCCTTTAGTTATAATTAGCTGGGATCCTTAATGTTGTGGATGTTTTCGGTGGAATTAGAAGCTTCTTAAATAGGCCCCATAGTATGCTCCAAGACTGCCATATGTCTCTTTAATAAATAAAAGAAAATATTTTTTGGGCACTGAGACAAGTGGAAATAAATGTAGAGTATGAGCGCACACATACTATCACACACCGCATTATTTTTAGATTTGGCATATTGTTCTGTCCTGATTATGTCTGGGGTTCACTTTTCTTTAACAATAACACACTATCATACCTCCCAATATGCAAATCCCAGGCAGTGGGACAAGAGGCATGGCCATGTCTAGATGGGGGCGTGGTCACATCATGATGGGGCGTGGTCACCCCCCCAGAGGTCTGCCTAGTGCTGTAAAGCACTAGACTACCCATTAGCTATCTCCCTTCCTTATAACACTCCCACCCACAGGGCAAACATGTCCCTGAGAGGGACAGAGCCATAAATTCAGCACTGTCCTGCTGAAATCAGGATAGTTTTAGAGGTATGTAATGGAGGTAACAGGTCACCATTTTACAATTCTTCTGCCAAGTTGTTTAATGTCTCGTAATATGCTACAGGTACTCTTCTGCAAGATTTTAATCAGTCTTAAGGGTATATTTACTAAACTGTCGGTTTGAAAAAGTGGAGATGTTACCTATAGCAGCCAATGAGATTCTAGCTATCATTTATTTAGTACATTCTACAAAATGAAAACTAGAATCTGATTTGCAACATCTTTCTCTGATAGGCAACATCTCCACTTTTTCAAATCTGCAGTTTAGTAAGTATACCCCTTAGTCCTAAACCAAGCCAAATATTTGTAATTATCAACATTATCTCATTTACATATTGCATCTTGAATGAATGAGCAACTCAGTTTCAACGTAGTTTATGAGTTCACATTGAATTTTTTTCTGATATGTAAGGGTCCGAATACACCAATGAATTTTGAAATATTATTTACTATTACTACCTCAAATATGGAAGAGGTCTAATTTTATTTATAAATGAGAAACAGACTTAGGAGCTAAAATCCAAAAGTGTCAATACATTAGTAATGCTGTGCTGCTTGCTTTCAATAAAAACCGCCACCACAACATAGCACTAACAACAATAAGTCTTTATCAGTCCTTACAATGTAAAACACTCTTCACAACAAAATTTCCATTACCAGCAAAATGATAATGTATATAATTTATCTATAATATAGAGCATATTAATTTTGTCAAGGGCTTCGGGTTGAATGAGATGAGTCAAACAATAGGTGCGAATAGGCCATATGATACATATTTTTGTGTGCTTGCACTACATTTGCACAGTGCGAAAACAGCCTCCAACCTGCCTCTGGCTGATGCTTTAGCTAACTGCCCATTAGTACAATGATGGACAGTGTACTAATCCACTCTAATAAAAGGTCTGGGGGTTAATTCCCACTGGACGCTCAGCATAGTATCTTCAAGCTAGAAACTAGACCTTACCAGAGCATTATTTTTACCACTTGATTAGATCGCACGAAGGTGTACAATTTAAAAAAGAACCAAAGGTGTTGGCAGATTTGCTTAGGGAAAACTGGCCTTATCCCCGACTGACTATTAGTGTTGTGCTAACGATTCTAACTACTTTTTGCGGCTGAATGACTGAGGTTGTGTGGAGTGCTCATAACCAGAGAATCATTGCACCACCAATTAAAAAGAAAGGCAGCATGCCAAGGTGTATCATAAATATAAAGATAGTTGGGCATATATATATCAAGAAGTCCCCATTTGTGGCAATAGGGCTGATGTTTTAAATATTACCAGAATTTATATAAAAACAGCTGATATTACCATCATGAAATCTATTCATGCTTTTGATATATCTGAATGTTACTTTCATATAACCTCTGTCCTTTCTCTCCTCTAAGCTGTACATGTTCAGCTCTTGAATTCTTTTTTGGCCAGTTTACTTATGCAACCATGGATCTTCATGTACTTTTGTAGATAGAGCCGCTAGACCTGTATACAGGATTCAAGGTGAGGTCTAAACAATGAGCTATAAAGTAGGGATACAACCACCCTCTTCCTACTACCTCTTCCTATACAACCAAGTATTCTACTGGCTTTCTCTAGTGCTTGATTACACTGCTTGCATACCTTCCTAATATCTAAACCTAAGAAGTATATTTATCAATAAAACATTACTTATCACCACAAGTTAACAAAAAAATATCACCGGGACAGCTGAAAAATAACTAGCTAGCCATATGATTCTGGCTCAGGGCCAGTCACGCTTCAGTGTAAATCACAGAGCCCGAGATGTGATGAAAGAATAAAGGTGTTTATTGATCAGAGAATACAGAAAAATAGTACAAACCAAATATTGCTGGTATGAGAAGGCTGAATACTGGTTGCAAGGAATACTGTGGATGCAGGTAGAATGGTAGGTGGAGAGAGATCCAGAGTAGTGGTGTCAGCAACAGTATGTGAAAGTCATAGAGCACAGGAGTAGCAGGAGAACAAAACCATAAGAGAAGGCAACAAAACAACAATGACTAACACAGGAAATAGAGAGGCAAGTGTAAGTAGGGTACTAGATAAACCCTAGTAGTGAGAAGGATAAAGCACAATAGCAGCACCTCTGGTGAATTAGAGGTACTGTCATAATACATACAATGGAGGGAATTCAATTCCCTCTAGAATAGCACCACGATAAATGTACTAACGTAAAAATGGTAATGTTAACCCTGCTTTCTTCTCGTAGCTCAAGAGTTGCAGCGTTGAAATTACCGTATTTAAGATAATTACGCGCACAATTACCGTAACATCGGTAATAGTGTGCAGGCTGCGTTATTTTTGGCAGTAACTCGGCCAATTGAATTCCCCCCAATGAAACACAATAAAAAGTCCAATCCCAGAGGCAGGAGCTGCCGAGATGAAGCAGCATCTTGAGGCAATGCTGCAAAGGAAGCGAAGCAGATCCTGACAGAGCCTCACCAGAATGCACATGCTGTATTCAAAACAAAGCATTTTTTAAGTGATTTTTATCTGTTATCGCCATTTTCAGGTGGAGGAAACATAACGGGCATTGCATTCCATGTAGGTCTCCCAGACTCTCAGGAGAGCAGAACATTGTCGGTGGGATGGGGGCCTCCATGACACGATTTGCTGCGAATCCTGTACTTTTAGGCCAAGATTATGTAATTCGTGGAACTCTGCTCTCCATCAACCCCCTCGCTTATGAACTTTACCTTCCCTCCGAGATCTCATGGAGGAAAGCAAAGAAAAGTTGACAAGTATGTTTGAAATAAGTGTAACTGAAAGCACTAATCTGCAGAGGTGAAGAACTTGTCTTGTCCAAAAAGGTAGTGTCCTCCCCAGCACCTATTTCTGGGTGCTCCACGCGGCTGTTTTTACTTGCCACCTGGCTCTTGGAGCCCAATAGAGTCCAATTATAATAGAATACACCATTGTTTCTTCTATTAGAACAGGCAATATGTGAGCCTTACAGCCAGCAGTGTGTGTTAGACCACTGACCACCAGTCTGACCACTCCTGGCAGGAGTGGGCAATAACCTCCAACATTTTTCAATATTATTGCAAAGTATTACAGCTGTCCCTATCTGGCTACTTCTTAATGCCACCCGGCTGGCAGAGTTTTCTGGGTAGAACACTGAGTAAGACCTGGTGCTGAAAAATAGGGAGGGAAAGCATAAAAAGTAAGAATATTCATATATTTAACTGAAAATGTGCCTTGATGGCTGCTCACTTGCACATCTCAAGGGTTATATTTAAGACATATTTTGTCCTTTAACTAACATCTCTGATCGCCACTATTCACATGTGATGAGAGATGCAATAAGAGACCGATTTACCAACATACTGAAGCAGGGACAGTTGCTCCGATAAGCAGCTGTCCTTTCGAATGTCCTTGCTAATTGCAGCAGTGGAAGAGTGCATATCAACTATATGTGGCTAGAAGCTCTTTAAAGTTAAGCTTTTCGGAGGTTGTTAAATTGGACAAGACCGCAATTCCCATAGAGGATATGGGGACTGCGGTAATAAGAGATACTTTATAAACACTGGAGATACTGATATATCATTTAACAACTGTTACACTGTTGTTAAATGACCCATATACTAAAAATTGCCTTAATCCTGTGGAAATAATGTTTCATAAATAGGCTTCCAAACGTCTACATTGCTGGATGAAGTTGACAATAGACATTAAGAAAACATTTCCCTGTTCTTAACTTTAATAATCATAGTAGTTCATTTGTAAGGTGCCGCAATACTCTGCATCACCAGATAGTCGGTATAACAAAATATACAAAATAATAAACATATAAAAACAACAATTAGTACATCTAAGGTTGACACAGGAGACAGGGTAGAGAGGGCCCTAATAGTAAGTTTAACTTAACTGTAACTTGAACTTATTTTTAAATGAATTGTTTTCATAGCATAGCATAAGATGTGGGGAATTTCATCTGTGCTGCTTACCAGTTATTGGCCTTGGGGTATAAACTTTTATCTCCTACATGTGTTTCAGAAACACAAGGGAGGGTTGTTCCCCATTAATATAATGATGGGTCTCAGAGAATAACACCGAAAGGAGAAATCAGTCTGCAATGGTAAATCCAGCACTGAGTGAGAAGCGCTGCCCTTTGGCTGATCCTGCTGTATGGATAAAAGCCAGAATCCTGGGCTGTTTAAACTGCTCTCCTTTCAGAGCAATCTGCCTTGTGCTAACCTTGACATGCTTGAAGTCAGCCCCTCTTACACAGCAGGGCAGGAAGGGACCATGAAGAGACCATTCTCCGAGCACATGGCTGGAGGGCTTAGTTTTCTCTTACGCGTGATTATAACAGAGTGCTTGTTGTACACCAGTGAATTAAAGCTTTTCCATTTGCATAGAGTGCACCTGTAGTTTTGAGAATAACAGCTCTGTGGCCTAATACAACACTAATTCAAACACTGAAACCTATTTCATGGTGTCATTATGTCAGCTGCAGACTTGTTAAAATACACTATCTGTCTTATAAGTGTTTCCCATATTTCCTGAATTCTACAATGTATTTCTATTGCTAAACCTACCATTACAGTTAAACATTATTAGTACTATATACAGGAAAAATGTTATTAAGTACAAGTGTTTGCTAAATAGAGATGTTCACTGACCCCTATGTTTTGGTTTTTGTTTTGGATCTGGATTAACTTCGTGTTTTGATTTTGGCAAAACTGCCCTTGCGTGTTTAGGTTTTGATTTTGGTTTTAGATCCCTATTTTTTTTGCTAAAATCCCATAATTTGACTCCTTTTTTTGTTCCTACATTATTATTAACCTCAATAACATTAATTTCCAGTCAATGTTTGTCAAGTGACAGGAACACTGCTACCCCTCCTGTTTCTGTATGAGCAATGGCACTGGAGACTGGAGAGTGAGAAG
The DNA here is from genome assembly GCF_038048845.1 of Mixophyes fleayi. NCBI lineage: Eukaryota > Metazoa > Chordata > Amphibia > Anura > Limnodynastidae > Mixophyes > Mixophyes fleayi. The sequence continues at coordinate 294,844,769 of NC_134403.1, read as the reverse complement.
AACACTGCTACCACTGTTTCTGTGTGAGCAATAGCGCTGGATCTCCTGGGAAGGGAGGTACTTATGGAATTCAAAACCCGCAACAATGACGTTTTCCCTCAATTCAGATCTGAGGACGCGTGAATGTACTGACCGGCTCGCAAGCCTACTCAGATCCCCTAAGTTCGGGTGGGTTCGGTTTTAAATTGTTATTGATTTGTTGTGTTCCTAGGTGAACTGCATAGTTTTATAGTCCATTGGTTGTTACAGCAGCTTTGTTTACTCACAATATATTTCATGCCATATCTGTGGGGTCCATTTATGACCAGATGTCATATTGCAATATTTGCACAGTGTACAAATTAGGTTCATGCTCCAGACTGCAACGAAATTGTCTATTTACTTCATGCACTTTTGTAATTGTTGCAGGGCTGAAGTTTCCTGCACATAACAAGCTGACAGGGGTGGATTGGGAACTTAAAGTGGCCCTTGAAAAAATTCTGAAATTGACCTCATGTATTCTGCACCAAATAAATGGTATGCGGGGCCAATACGACAGTAGGTGGAGTTAGCACATCATTAGGCCTAGGCACATCGGTCTCAGGCGAGGTAAATGCAGTAGTCAGCAGAGTCCACCTGGCACAGTTGGCGGAGCTAACACACAAGTAGGCAAGCATTGCACTGGTAGGCTGAGCAAACACAAGTAGGCAGAGTCAATGCTCACATTGGTTATGTGAGTGAAACAGCTTAATCCAGCAGCAGGGAGTTATCACAGTTAGTATTAATTTAATAGTAGCTGGGTCTACTTAACAGTATAATAAATAAAATCAAAAAACGTTGCCATCATACAAAGCAAAGAACATCCTAGTGACCGCCATACAATACAGAGAGCATCATAGTGACCATCATACAATCCAAAGACCATCCTAGTGACTGCGATACAATGAAGAAAGCATCCTAGTGACCGCCATATAATGTAGAGAGCATTATTGTGTTCGCCAGTCAATACAGAGAGCATTCCTATGACTGCCATACAATACAGAGAGCTTTCCTATGACCGCATTACAGAGAGCATCTTAATGACCATGCCACGAACGCCCAGCCTGTCTCAGATATATCTCAAACAGCTGGCCGAGACTGGAGTCACCTTAGTTACTTACCAATGAATACACCTTTTCTGCCACAACAAAGGATTTACTATGAAGTCCTTGCGTTCACCAAACCACGTATTAATATTTCACACTTAAATCACGTACACATGTAGCATGTACCTCACTTGGCTTCCTAAATTCACAAAGAATCATAGAGAATATGCTAGATGAAATGTATTTAATCCAAAAAAAATGTTCCCAAGGCTTAAGTACAAATCAGTTAATAATAAGACATACAAAACAAGTTGCACAAATAAGTTTCAGAAATAAAATAGAAAATAAAAACCAGAGTCACTAACTTACTAGTTTAAGACTTGGCATCAGAGGAGTACACTTTTGGAAAGATGGCAGGCTCCAACCTAGGCAGGTCTTCTCATAGAATGAACAACATTCCTGGGTGAGACAGATGATTTTAACCTTCCTCTACTAATCCCACCCCCACCTTTGGAAATTAACTCTTTCAATGGCAGGGCAGACTGGTTCCCAGAATGACACAAGGCTTTCGAAATGCGTTATCTATTTCCTGAGATAAAGGGCTAGAATTTCAAATGACAGGATTTCTCACCTGGGCTCTGCCTAGCTGGCCAGGCTGTTTACACACCCTCTGTTAAGCCTCAGATATGTTATCTGTCCCTGGACCTGGTTGATTTCAAAAGACTCTTGTCACTTTCCCAGGTCAAGCTCATGTCATTCAGCAAAGCACACTTTGACATTATTTTACAAGGTTACATACAAAATACATGACTATTCAGGGGAAAAGTAACAATCAGGGATTAGGTGCAATACATAATTGCCACGCCCCATATAATACAAAGAGCATTTTTTGTGACTGACACACATTACCACCCCTCATTGTGAATTAACCCCCTCTGCAAATCATTAACCTCATTATGAAAAAAAGACATTAGGCAGCCTCCTGATGCCACCAGCCTATTTGGAAAAGACCCGGTAGGTTCTATGGCCAATTCGCCCCCTGCACACTAACCTACTGTTATGCACTTTGCAATTCATAAAGCATCCTGCATGTCCACTAAGTTCTGCAACACTTGATGGTATTTTGAGACAGGATTCAGCCAATTATATTGTTTCATTTCAATACCAGAGTTTACTGCATGTGGCACACTGAATTTCTAACTGTGAAATATGATGATAGAAGTCACCAATGAGTTAGTTGGCCATATAGAAACATGGACTTTGACGGTAGAAAATATCCTACAGGTCCAGCTAGTCTGCCTTTTTTTGTGTGTGCTTGTTTTTTGGGGGATGGATTGAGGTTTTTTTTTATCCTCAATATTCTCTAGTCTTAAAAATCTAAGTCACAAAATTAGCAGTATTTGAAGTCTTGAATTATTTTACTGTATGGGTTCCGATCCACAACTGCTGGGAAACTATATCATGGACCTACATTACCTTTATCTGTGTGCTGCCTCTTCTAGAAATCCTCTTATTTTCTAAAAACTGACTGCCTTTCTGAACTCGTATTAAAGCAGTTATCCCACATAGACTTTCTTTTTTCAAGCTGCAAATGTTGTATCTCTCTGTCTTGATGCTGAATGTGATATTCATTTTTCCAGGTGGTCCTCCTATGATTCAGTGTTACATTTGCAAACCTATTCTGTACGAGATATTTTAATATTGTTGATATGACTGCCACTGCAAAAATATCTCACACATGGAAGAATTTGGTTTCTGCTTCAGCACAGGATAATATAGGTTGGGTATGCTTGACCGTGGAGGAAAAATCCGACATCGACAAGTCCTACAAATAAAATCCGAATTCCTGCCAAACCGATTGGAAAATAAACAGACTTACCTTGAAGCCGACGCTTGAGATCTCTGATTGGATCACCATGCTGACAGCAAGTTATTCCGATTGGAGAAGTGTTCGGCGCTGCAGCTTGACGTCATTGCGACGTCTGCCAATAGAAATTTAAAGCGACAATGTGGGGACCCCTAAGGTTAAGTGTTTAAACTCTTAACCTGACATTGCCGCTTGACGTCAAGCTGCAGTGCTGAACACTTCTCGAATCGGAATAGCTTGCTGTCAGCATAGTGATCCAATCGGAGATCTCCAGCGTCGGGTGCAAGGTAAGTCTGTTTATTTTTCAATCGTTTTTTCAGAAATTTGGATTTTCTTTGTAGGGTTTGTTGATGTCAGATTAGTGGTAATCGTGAAAACGATTACCACCGGGGTAATATAACCTGATCTCTGAGCAAAAGCCAGTCATTTGCAATCTGTTTCGTGGTCATGTGATGGAGGAAGGGGTGGGGGTGCATGCCTGCTGAGCAGGGGTGTGTGCTCAGTACATCATGTCCAGTGGCCGCCACAATAATTGCATAATACTAAGCAAACTGTTAATCGTTAATAGCAGTATGAGTCACATTTAAATGGAACATGAATGAAAACACTCTCCCTTCTTACAAGTAAGTTTTTAGGGGTTGGCAGCTTATAATTGCTGTTATGCAGCCTACAAAACATTGTAGTAGCCATTCTCTGTTTTCTATTTTATTAATTTCTTTTCCAGATAGGGATTCAGAACGGTACACAGTACTTAAGATGATGTCTTTCCAGTGACCCGTAAAGTGGAAATATTACCTCCCTTCTGTCATGACCAGCACTCACCTGAGCCTGCGTGATGTGTGTGTGACAAAGGGTTAAACACAAACTACCACCTGGGGGTAAATGTATCAAGCTGAGAGTTTTCCAGCGGGTTTGAAAAGTGGAGATGTTGCCTATAGCCACCAATCAGATTCTAGCTGTCATTTTGTAGACTGTACTAAATACATGATAGTTAGAATCTGATTGGTTTTCAAACCCGCCGAAAACTCTCAGCTTGATACATTTACCCCCTGGTCTGTCTAAAATGATTCATTCCTTCCCTATCTATTCCACACACTAGATTTGCCTTACCAATTATGCCACCACCAAGGTTTTTCGTTAAAAGCCGACACTCTTATCCAGGAAGCCTTTGGTTCTTAAAACAAATCTATCACAACTGACTTTAACCAAAGTTACCATATACTACAATGTTCTCCTCTGTTTCAACTATGTAGCGTTTTGACCAAACTGTCATGCAAATTCGTAAGAGCACAGAAATTTGAACTTTTTGGGCCTGAGTCATTAAGGAGAGCAAAGCATAAAAAAAGGAATACCTTTGTACCTGGGCAAAATTATGTTGCATTGGAGGGGGAGGTAAATATAAAATGTGGGGACAGATTTATAGTTGGGATTGACCATGTCCTAGATGAACTTTAAATTTCAGTGTAAAAATAAAGCTATCAAGTGTTTGGGTGCTACATGAACAGCCAGTATTTGTCACGAGCTGCGCCGATCCGTGGCTTGCTTTCTCCTCCAGCATCCTGGCTGCTATGGCAACAGCCGGGACGTCCTTTCTGGTTCCCCTCGTCCCGACCATTGCCAAGGAGATGGTTGGGAAGCTTTCTGAATCAGCGACACGTCCCAGCAGCGCTGACAGCTGGACACGCACGCAGGGTAAAAGAAACAGCCTGCAGGCTAATCAATTATTCTAGAATAAATTAGGCAGGTCCTGGGGATAGTTTCAGGATTAAGCCCTGATTCCTTGAGTATTTTAGGCAGGGAGGGCTTGGCCTCCCTGCCGGTTATAGCGTTCTGCTACCAGTTTGCTGACCTGCTCCTGTGCTGTGTTTGGTGACAACCTTTGGATTAACTTCTGTGTATGACTTCTGCCTATTTCCTGGATCCTGATACCTGCTAGTTGCCCTGACCTTCTGCCTGTTACCTGGACTTTAAACCATCGCTTGTTGCCCTGACCTTCTGACAAGGCAGTTAGGAAGAATGATGATAGGCTTGAATAAATAAATGAGTCTTGAAGCCTTTCAGAGTAGAGGCTAACCTGATTGAGAGTGGGAGATAATTCTACAGCTGGGGAGCAACTTGGGGAAAGTTCAGGAGGCAGGAGTGGGAAGAGGTGGTCACTGAATTAGGGAGGCGGTGGTTATTGACAGAGCAGAGGTGGCAGCGAGTAGTTGGAGGTTGGAGATGTGGTGGGAGGGGTTGGTTTAGAGCTTTGTGGCGACAGTGAGGAATTTAAATTTAATTCTGTAAGCCATGGGGAGCCAATGTAGGGACTGGTGGAGGGAGAGAGCAGAGATAGACTGGCGGGAGAGAAAAATGAGGCGGATAGCAGCATTAGGGATAGACTTAGAGGGGCAAGGTGAGAGAGAAGGTGGTTATAGTAGTCAAGTTGAGAGATTACAAAAGAGTCCGTAAGAGTTTTGGTGGCTTCCTTGATGAGAAAAGGCCGTATCTTGGATATATTCTGGAGGTGGAAGTAGCAGGATTTTGAGAGGGACAAAATGTGAGCTTTGAACGAGAGTCCAGGATGACCCCAAGGCATCGTAGTAGAGAGACAGAAAAGAGGATAGTATTATTAACATAAATAGAGGGGGGGGGGGGGAATGGGAGAGCCCTGGAAATGGGGAAGATCATTATTTCAGTCTTGAAAATACTGAGTTTAAGAAGGTGCTGTTACCCGGATTTGCATTGTTGCCTGTGGCCCTGACCCTGCTTGTACCTGATGTTCTGGCTGTGCTCTGTTAGGCCAGTCAGACATTACCACCTCTGTTCCAGACCGCAGACCTCTGGCCTATCCCTGCTCTGTGTATTACCTCCCACTCCTGAGTGCTGCTGTGTGACTATAAATTTGTACTACACTGAGTGTAAAACCTGGGGGGCATCCAAGTACCTGTGAGCATAACCAGTCGCTACGGGAAAGGCGGCTGCTATAGGTGAAGACCTCTTCCGCTAGTTCTACAAGTTTATGACGCACTGGTGGCCATAACAGTATTTAACTTATGTGCAAAATAATAAACTAATTTGCACTCTTGACATTGTAACATGGTTTGACCAGGATCAAACTTACTCCTTTTCTTTGCTTTGTTCTCCTTTGTGACTCAGGCCCATTAAGTGTAATTCATATGGAAAATACATCCACAATGCTTAAGATAAACAATTAATCAAATGACATGCATAGGTATAATGCAATGTTTTCTTGTAAAATAAAACGGATAAACACAGAAATGATAAAATTCACCTATGATCAAGTTTCTGTTGCTGGGAGAAGCAGACACTTTCAATATCAGATTGACTCCCCATAAGTGAACAATTTACCGGACAGTTTTAAAACATGCCGCAGGGCCCGCAGCCCCCCTTCCTGTGATCTAAAAACTAAAAATCTGTGTAAATGCAAACTAGGGTTTTTTGACCGCTGATGAAAATACCTTTTCTAGTCAGGTTTTATTTATCCTGTCCTAACTTCTTACCAGGCTTACAAATATGATTTTAACTCCACACAACAGGTCATAAGCTTCTCTTCATCTGCATACCACATATGCCTCATGTAAGTATGATATTGGAGAAAATATAATAGGACATTTTCCTGTGATCCTATTCAGTTTGAATTTGTTATTAACATATAACCCTGTCTCAGCAGTCGACATGTCTGGGTATGTATCACTGTCATGAAAGAGATATTTCCAAAGGCTTCAACTTTCCCAACCCGCCATAACTTGATACAAGGTACTCATCTGTAACCATGGGTCTGGGGCTCTCTTATCTACAAGCACCATCTGGGGAGAACAGAGGAGTTTAACATAATCAAAGGGACACATTGATTTAGTTCCAGTTTGAAAGTATTAACCTCTGGCTGTACACAGCTGCTCTGAGCCATATCAAGCTATTACTCGGAATTAATTCACAAACACGTATTTGCAGCTTTATATGACTAGGAATCAGCTTGCATGACACCTTCCTTCAACTAATATTTCTTCCGATACAGCCAAATATTGTACTGGTGTTTCCAAATGCTTGCTAATAATGACCAAGCACTGTCTCTCTCCTCATAGAGGGAATACAACAATGGGGTGCTGCTTATTAGTGATTTCAATGGTTCCCCTACCATTCAGAAAGTAAATTATATAAATGCAATTCCCTGGCGCTCCACCACTGAATAATGTGTGAGGTAGTCTCAAATATTGTAACAATTGCAACCCTGTATAGTGTGAATAACATATAGCTTGAATTGCTCTGGCCAGAGTTAAACAACGTATCATGTACAATGGTCAATAAGATACACAAATGTGAATCAAAACATACAACAAAGTGTCCAATGTCTCAATCGTGTGTGTGTGTGTGTGTGTATATGTATGTGTGTGTGTATATATATATATATATATATATATATATATATATATATATAAAGTTAACCCGTGCATGATACTCATGCATTCTAGTCAAATCAAGCTACTTAAGGTGGTAAAAAGGTTCTTGTCATGCATTTGGGCCATAGCCCAGGCCTCAACCACCAACCACTCCCCACTGTCACCCCCGGCAACCACCAACCACTCCCAACCGTCACTTCTCCTTCAAGAAATATATATATGTTTTTTTTAAATCTTTATAAATACTTTTAACAATTAACAAATTAAATTAACAAATTAAAAACATCTTAGTATACCAAATTTCAGCCCTTTCTGAATTTTTTTTTCCACACACACTAAGAATTTAGTAGGTCAGTGTATAACTCTGCCCAGCAGGTGGCGCTGCAGCTTGGTTTTATATTTTCCACACACAGACAGACTAACACACGCCACTAGACATTTATATTATAGATATATATATATATATATATATATATATATATATATATATATATATATATATATATATATATATATATATATATATATAATGTAAAATGATTCTAAAATAGCATCTGAGGATGATGTCTAGGGAAAGTACATTATATGTCCCAAAACTTTCTATGTATAGTTCCAACAGGATGATTCCAAATCTCATAATATAATTTATGATGACAGTTGGTAGTAATAGGGTATCGTCATATTTCACAGTCTCTCCATATTGCTCTGTGCAGTCCTCTGAACTGGTAAGGAGAGAAGTCTGTGGACGGACTGTCCCAATGGCGGCCGTAAGAAAGTGTGCGCATGCGCACTGGGTCCTGTGAGTTCCCAATGATAAACTTCTCTGTCTGTTGCCCAATAAAGTCCCCTCATGGGACAGTCTTGTTTGTGGCTCTATTTTGACAAATGTATCCGTTAAGGGAATCACAAGAGGAGGTTCGTATGAAACTGTATTAACGTTGTAATTAAAGATGATAACCAACGCGTTTCATCTCAGCGAATAGAGGCTTCCTCAGGGATAATAGTGAATGTTTAACTGCTCTGCTTGCTTACCTTCATGTCATCTGAAACTGTTCTTTCAAGGTCCCTTTGCACAGTTGTTGTCGATACTACATCATCAGTCATTCTGTAATGTGCTTTGAAATTTTTGTATGTTTTGAATTATTTTATTTTGATTCATTACAAGATTATACACTTGAGTCTATTATAGTATTTCCTCTAAATACCTATGCATTTATTTTATCCCTTCTGGTGCGTCGACCCTGTTGCAAACTTTTGTATCATCTGCAAAAAACGTAACTGCCCATGTAGACTACAAGTAATATCACTAATGAGGGCATTAAACAAAACTGGACCCATGACTGAGGTACGACACTAGTTATGAGTAGCTCATCTGAGCTTACACCAGGAAAAGTTTCAACTTGCAACCCCTCACCGCGCTGCTAGAGAGGGTGTCGCCATGACATGGACACCATCTAACTTCATCCCCCATCAGTTTAGCCCAGCAATTCCAGTCACTAAAATGTTAGCTTGGCGCTGTGCTGGAATTTAACTGCAAAGTTCCTTGCTCTCAGCATGTCACTAACCACAGAGCCTCAAATCAGCCACCGCTGCCGACCTGCTCTACAACCCTCGATAATAATAATAATGAATGAGTGACATTATATGCCCCCTAAAACTTGGTGCTGTAGGCGATCTGTTTAGTTTGGCTAGTTGTAGCGCCAGCCTTGCTCTCGTCCTTTAGCCAAACCATAAACCAAATATCTATTCCTCTATCTGTGAGTCAAATCACTTTTTTTAAATTATTGTGGTACTGAATTAAACACCTTACTAAAATCAAAATATGCAATATCCGCTAATATACCCTGATCTATCATTTTAGTTTAGCGAGTCCAAAAATCCACTAGATTTGTTGCACATATTCTCCCAGAATCAAATCCATAGGGCGCTGGATCATGCAACTAGTGTGACTGTAAATAATAAACAGTTTTTTTTAAAAAAAAGTGGTTCTGTTAATTTCCCTACTATTAATGTGAGACTCACAGGTCATCATATTCTTCTCTACTGCCTTTTTTGATGTAGGGAAACGGTCACTTGTAATTATATCTATCAGCAGTGATTGGTTAAAAGTCATTAAGTGATTAATGGTGCTAAAAGCAATACTTTTAGTTCCTTTAATACTGTTAGATATGTACCACCCGGACCCACTGACTTATCTATTTGTGAGAGTTCAGTACTTTTGTAGTCTACAGTATACTGCACAGGGCAAGAAATTCCCACTTCATTTCTTATATAGTTATATTTCAAAATATTTTTATTATTTTTAATGTGTTCTGTACATGTCTAATTTTTTCTTGATTTTTCTGTGTGAATAAAAGTGAAATTATCATTGTCACTCTGTGCCTGAGGTATACCCTAAAATTTACACCATAGTGAAAGATATTGGGCCTGGTTCATCTTCAGACATAAGTCCCTTTGCGTGATGTATCTTGCGTGAAACAGCTCTGCGCATGCTCAGAAACGGACTTTACGCCAATGAAAGCTACTTCATGCAATTCATGTGATAAGGCAAATGACACTTACTAGTGCCTTTGACTTGAAGGGTGAAACGGGGAAGGGAAGTGAGGATCTAGTAACAGCGTTCCAACACAGGTGCAGACGATTGAAGGTATGGGTTTCTCTGAACTAATTGTTTTATAGCTGTATGCCACTAGATAGCACAGAACACATGTATGCAAGTAAGAGAAACTCTAAAAACAGATACAGTACGCATACTGGTTTATGTATGAAATGTAAATATAATTAATATATTTTAAAACATATTTTTATTATTATAGTATTATAAGCTGCTAATTTATTTAACTTTTTTTTTTTTTATAAACCTTCTGATGGGACTTGATATTGCAAATGCATGTGCGTATCCTGCAGTCTCTTCTGTTTGTTAACATACAACAAGTAACGTTTAAGGAGAGCAAACTTATACCCAGATTCAAATGGAAATGTATCTTGAGATCCACTTGGATTTGAATATGGGCGCAGGTACGCTCAGGTTCCCTACTTGTTTTAAAAACGCAACTTCCGTGTAGATTATTCAGACCCATTATTTTTGTCGCTCTTTGACATTCTTAGTCACTAAAGATAAGAACGTTTTAATATTTCTTATTTGTATTGCAAACAAAACAGAACAAAAAAACTACTTCTACTTGGAAACAAACAGGGCAGCTCACATTTCTTTGTTTGAATTCCTCAAGCACTTTCTATTTTTGTTTGTAAATAGTGAGAGACAATTGACACACTGCAATTATACCAATCTACCTCAGAAAACATTTCCTTCTTGTGTTTTGTGTAGCCCCATTGCTAACCACATCACAGATAAACATTTACAAATAACACTGAGATAAATTGCCAGATCTCTTTTTTTCAAGTTTGTGAACATTATGAGCTTTGCTCATAACCCTTGCACTATAATATAATTAGTTGCATCCTATTAAGATAAATCCCAGTGGTCCAGATATGCAGTAAGTTAGCAAAAAGAATCCACTGGATTTGCAAAAATCCCCAATACTTTACTACTGTAATTTTACCGCCTGAACTTGCACACATGCTGACACATTGGAGTAAATGGGGAAAGCATATACCTTGTCACATGGGAGTTATGAAGCTTATTTACTAAAGGCCAAACCGCCAGAAAGCACCCTGAAAATCACAGTTTAACAAAGCACCACATTACATATTGCCACCCCAATTTTTACCAAGATGCAAATGCAAATCATCAGATTTACTGACTTGCAGTTTGCCAAACTGCCAGCAAAACAGCCAGACAAAAGAGGTGGTTGTGAGGGATTGCGAGATTGCTCCAACTGTTTGGGCTTTCTTGCCATTCAGATCATAATAGGAGGCACCATAGACTTATGTAGTCAATACTTTTATATTATGTGGATACAATTAATTTATAATTAACTTATGAGGAAATTCTATTTTTAATTATATTGAGAGTACAATATTTTTGTATCATTATATTATGGGGCAATAGGAAAATATAAGTATATTAAGGGGCAATGATATTTGAATGCTAATGGGACATTAATTATGATTGGGGCAACACTTATTGTTTTATGATGGGGCACCATTTATACTGCACACATATGGCACTATAAACCACTGTCAAATGCGGTTTTAAGTTAAACCTACTCCTTAGTCTGTAGCTTTTTGTTATTTAGCTTTAGGTCGTGTTTGTCTTGTGTATCATGTTATTAATGGTGCTGATTTCCCCATGTCTGCCTTAATCCGTTATCGTCTGCTAACCTTCCTTTACATGCCAATCCTGGTCCTGTGACCCCCAGTTTGCAATGTTGTCGTTCCAAAGCTCTTCATTCTATCTGAGTGTTGAGAGCAGTCCTGAATGGTTAGACAGCTGCTACAGGCCCAAGTGCATGTTGAGACTGGGAATTCAGCTGTCCAGTGGTGGTTAGGGTGTTATGTCCTCTCCCATCCTATCCTTGTGTTGTTTTTTTCACAGTCTTCATTGTTATTCTTTGTTGTCTATGTCTTGTTTATTATTATTTTTTATTTATAAGACACCACAAAGGGTCTGCAGCTCTGGACATATAGAGAAAGCAGTGATCCATAACACACAACATGATACATGAAGAACAAATACAAAGACCAGACATACTGAATAATAAAAATACAGGTTACATGGTAATGCGGATCAAATTATTTGCGGGACAGTGAGTGAGATTTATGGTAGTGACCAGCCAGAAGTAGTCTTAAGAAAACAGGGCTAAGGAAGCAGGCCAAGTTGTACAGATGTTGATGGAGTATTCAAAGGAGAACACAAGGAAAGAGGACCCTGCTCATGAGAGCTTACAACCTAAAAGGAACAAAATAGGGTGGAGCCAACTGGGGGAGTGGGGGTGAAAGTCGGGACAAGACAGTTAGGAAAAAGGATGATAGGCTTGAATAAATGAGTCTTGAAGCCTTTCAGAGTAGAGGCTAACCTGATGGAGAGTGGGAGATAATTCTACAGCTGGGGAACAACTTGGGGAAAGTTCTGGAGGCAGGAGTGGGAAAAGGGTGATCACTGAATTAGTGAGGTGGCGGTTATTGACAGAGCAGAGGTGGCAGCGAGTAGTTTAGGTAGAGTTGAGGTTGGAGATGTGGGGAGGTTGATTGAGAGCTTTGTGGCGACGGTGAGGAGTTTAAATTTAATTCTGTAAGCCATGGGGAGCCAATGTAGGGACTGGTGGAGGGAGAAAGCAGAGATAGAGTGGCGGGAGAGAAAAATGAGGCAGGTAGCAGTATTGAGGATAGACTTAGAGGGGCAAGGTGAGAGAGAAGGTGGTTATAGTAGTCAAGGTGAGAGATTACAAAAGAGTCCGTAAGAGTTTTGGTGGCTTCTGATGAGAAAAGGCTGTATCTTGGATACATACCAGAGGTGGAAGTAGCAGGATTTTGAGAGGGACAAAATGTGAGGTTTGAACGAGAGGAAATAGTTGAGGATGACCCCAAGACACCGGACTTGAGGGACAGAAAGGAGGGTAGTATTAGTAACAGAAATAGAGAGGGGGGAGATAGGAGAGCACTGGAAGGGGGGGAGATCATTATTTCAGTCTTGGAAATTCTGAGTTTAAGAAAGTGCTGGGACAACAAAGATGAGATGTCATAGATACTGGAGGAGACACGAGACATAAGAGAAGGGGCGACAGATAGATTTGGGTATCGTCAGCATAGACGTGGTACTGGAGGCCAAAGGAGCAGATGAGGGCACCAAGGGAGGAGGTGTAGAGGGAGAAAGGGGCCAATAACGAAAAATTGGGAGACTCTGAAATGTAAGGGAAGAGGGGGGGATGTGGAGTCATGTGTAGAGACTGAAAATGAGCTGTTGGTGAGGTAATAGGAAAACTAGGAGAGGACAGTGTTACAAAGCCTATAGATTTGAAGATTTGAGAGTTTACAAAAGGTGGGAGTGGTCAGCGGTATCGAAGGCAGCAGAGAGGTCGGGAAGGATAAGAAGGGAGAAGTGTCCTTTAGATTTAGCGAAGAGAAGGTCATTAGTGATCCTAGTGAGGGGAGTTTTGGTGGAGTGGAGGGGGTTAAAACCGGATTGGAGTGGGTCAAGGAGTGAGTGAAAAGAGAGAAAGGAGGTGAAGTGGTTGTAGACAATCCGTTTGAGAAGTTTGGAGGCAAAAGGAAAATAGGGCAGTAATTAGAGAGAGAGACAGGATCAAAGGATGGTGTATGGGGGAAACAAAAGCATGTTTAAAGGAGGAAGGGAAGGTTCCAGAGGTGAGGGATAGGTTGAGGTGGTAGCGGGCTTTGAGAGAAAGGGAGTGGAGTAGGTGGGAGGGGATTGGGTCCTGTGGACAGGTGGAGGGGGATGAGGAGGAGAGAGGAGTGCGGACTTCATCTGCAGATACCGGATTGAAGAAAGAGAAGGAGGGTAGGCTATCAAGTGGGCAGATGGGGAAGGAGATAGGGTCCACAGAGGGGAGCAAAGTGGGTAGCGAGGGGGGGAGAAGGTGGGGCAAGAAAGGACTGCTGGGAGAAGATGTCATGACGTATTGACTCACACATGTTTCATGTGAGAGTAGTACACATAATTGATTGTTTTTTCATCTGTTTAACCAATTAATATATGGGACTGTAATGACATTGTATTCAAATACATTTACTTTAACATGGAGTTGGTCACCCTTTTGAAGCGATAACAGCATCCACTCTTCTTGGAAGGATTTCCACAAGATGTTGGGAGTGTTTCTGTGGGAATTTGTGCCCATTCATTCTGTAGAGCAATTATGAGGTCTGGAACCGATGTTGGACGAGAAGGCCTGGCTAGCAATCTCCGTTTCAGTTCATCCCAAAGCTGTTCAATGGGGTTGAGGTCAGTGGCGGATCCAGGGGGGGGGGGGGGGCGATCGGGGCGATCGCCCCCCCTAGCAGGGGCTTGCTGCTGACGTTTTAAACACAATCAGAGCAGCGGGACAGTACACTGCCAATGCTGAACGGACCTGCACATACTGTGCAGCCGTCAGCAGCCTTAGAAATTAGAAAGGGGGCGAGGCCTAAATCGCCCCCCCCTAAAATCGCCCCGGGTACAGCAGTTGCCTAGATCCGCCCCTGGTTGAGGTCAGGGCTCTGTGCGGGCCAGTCAAGTTCTTCCACACCAAACTCCTCAAACCATGTCTTCCCCAGACTGTTGCCACAAAGTTGGAGGCATAGCATTGTCCAAAATGATTTGGTGTGCTGAAGCATTAAGATTGTCCTTCACTGGAGATAAAGGACCTAGCCCACACCTTGAAAAACAGCCCCACACCATTATCAGTCCTGCACCAAACTTATTGCAAAGGTGGCATCCTATCACAGTACCACCCTTGAATTCACTGAACTTTTCATAACAACCCATTTTGTATCAAAAATGTTTGCAAATGGAGACTGCATGGCTAGGTGCTTGATTTTCTACACAATTCAATAATTAACAGGTTTGGCCAAATACTTTTGTCCATATTGTGTATGTTGTAAAATGAATAATTAAGAAGATTTTGTAAGTACAAATAGTGTGTGCTCTGGAGTCTTATTGTTTTTTAAGAAAATCCAAAACACTCCCTGAGGTAAATGTATTAAGCAGTGCTTTTTACAAATCAACGATATTCGGCGACTTTGCAGGGCAAATTTAATGCAGCAATGTCTTCAAAGGCAAAACTTGTCTTTCTAGATATTGCCATTTTATATTTACCCTGCAAAGTCGCCAAATATTGTCGATTTGCAAAAAGCACTGCTTAACACATTTATACCCCTGTCTTCCCATGGTTTTGAAATCTTTTTTGTAAATTGTGGTATAGTAGTCTATTTTGTATTTTAGTTTTAGCCTTTTTAGGTTTGCATATTTGATCACTTGAATCAGGTTAATATTGTGTTTTAGGGTATGGTGTCACTGTTACTGTATAATATGGCATTTCTTCAGCTATCTATACACCTGTCTGGTACCTTGCACCTGTGGAGTTTCAGGGACATTGTGTCATATGACCTGTAAATCACTTTCTACCAATGAGCTATTCCTGAAAGCAATTGGGCTGTTATATACAAAATAATACACTAAGGTGTATATGATTCCTGGGGCTTTTAAGTCACTTTTTAAAACATCACTTTTCTTAAAGACAAAGCACATCAGGTTTTGTCTTTTAATGAAATTGTTGTTTGAAGAAAACTACTTCAAAGTGCTGGGAATCGGCAGTTCTGCGGAACCGCTGCATAATAAATATACCCCTAAGACCTAGTAACAGGATGTCTTCATCTGGTTAGGATTATTGATGTGATAATAAGCATAATAAAAAGAAAAAAGATGGATATGAAATGGTCAGTTACCGTTCATTCCTAGTATCAGAGGTGATAGTTAGAGCTCCCCTACCGTCAAGATCTGAGGGCACTTACATGCAAGTCAACAAAGAAAACCAAAATCTAAATATGTACATATTAATAATATTTAAAATCAACGAAATAATTTTTTTTTTAAATGGATACTTTTTAAAAAAAAATACTTTCCTTAAGTAAATATGATTGAAAATTGCATGCAAACTAAGAACAGATACAGGAACACAGAAGAATATAAATACATACAGAATAGGAACACATAAATAAACTCACTTAGAGCAAATAAAACAAGATGTTGTGTAGTTGTTAAACTTATAATTCCACCTAGTATAAAGAAGAAGAGATGTTGCACTTGTCATCAGAGCAGCCAAGAGGAATTTCAGGCCCCGATAAAGCAACATCCCTGGGGCACCTTCCATAGCTGCCGAAGGGGGCTTAACCACAAATTGTTGGCCTGCCTGTGTAGTGGATGGCTGCCGTCTACACCCCCCCCCCCCCTTCCCCTCAGCTCCCTTGGTTGTCATACATACAGAATCAGAATAGGTGCAGAATTTGCACACAGGGCAGGAGGAGTTGTACATGTCTCTATATAGTTATCTATACATGCAGAATTAGAACAGATTCTGATCATTACGACCAGCATAAAAAAAAAACAAATTTGAAGGACAAGTTCAGTACCACCTTCTAGTTATTATGCTTGTGGCAGTTCTTATAGATTTGCCTTACCTCCAGTTTTTAAAATGGTTGAAGGCTCACCTAAGGATCCCCCAATCTCTAGTCTTACATGGACAGGAATCCAGGCTTGGCCCAGCTGGATATGCTATATCCCACCCCATCAGTTGAAACTAGGAGCTTTAGATTTATTTTGCAAGTGTGTTTACTCCTTGAGAACCTGGCAGCTTCCTGAAAATTGCAGATCTGATGTAAGCCAGAAGAAAATAGCATATGTATAAATAGATGCTTCTTTTAAGGAGTTTTACAGGTTTTTCTGTATTTAGTTCTACACTAAAGAAACACATAAACTTAATCCAATTTGCATGTCACCTTTTCTAATCACTCAGAACCCCAGATTCCAATTTCTACTATGTAAACATGTTTTTGTATCACACTCCGCAAGATGATAAACAGCTTTAGATACAGAACAGCTGGGATTTTGTCCATGGTACCCAGACACACAGGTGCAGGAGCTAAAAACACAGAGCGGTCAATACATCTGTGATCGTGACATCACTGTCTAAACTACAGCTCACCAAATTGTTGACTGAGCTAGAGGAATGAATCCTTCCCGGTGACGGCTCTCCCAGAATATAACAGTGCTTTTCAGAGGGAGGGCACCACGCTGTGAGCCAGATGACAGGGTGAGACAGGGACTTGTCAGTACTCGAGTGTTCCAGTAACCACAGTCTATCAACCTCCAACATTGAGGTTATGGATTGTCACAGTGATAAACAGTTCTGCTGGCATTTACTCAGAACTTATTAACTTCAGCACCTTAATTGCCCACAGGGCATGGTGGGTTACATCTCTGCTGGCAGAAAATACCTTTAAAACTCATCTTAAAACTTAAAATCCTATTTACACCTGTTGTACACATTTTGCACAACTTTTAGAAACACTATTTGTTCTAGTTGACTGTTGATTTGTAGTTCAGTATGTTATATGTGCCTTGACCATTCTTAAATGAGTGCAAGGTCTAATGCTAGTACGCACTTGGATTTTACAATGTGTTCCTTAACACATGTTAAAACACAAGTACAAGGCATGTGAACCACATTGCCCCTAATTTATGTTCGGATGTAAATCTGTTTGCATGCCATATCTTGTGTGAAATAGATCTGCGGCTACGCAGAATTGGACCTTACACTGACCGCCGATGTAGATTCAAGTCCTGTGTTTCTCATAAGTGCGCCTGGTGTCAGCCATATCACTTCATCATCAACATCATCATCATCAACCCCTATTTATTTTGCACCAACTACATCTTAGTGTAAGTGCCGACTGACAGTGATGACTGACATGGCATAGTCTTGGAAAAACTACACATACGTGCCACTATGTAGCACAGAACATGTGTATGAAAGGAAGATTGACTATATAAATGCACTGTATGTACAGTAGGCATTAAAAGCATGTTATATATTTAATGTAAAAAGTAAAAATATATATATATAAATATATATATATCATACTTGCCTACTTTGGGCAAGTTTTTTCCGGGAGGGGGTGTGGCGCAGCCAAGCAAGTAATTTTGGTTTTCGCCCCCCCCGCCGCAGTGAAAATGCTGTTTTGTCTCGGGGGCGGTGCCTAAATTACGCAATTCGCCGCAAATCGCTTCATTTTGTTGCGGCACTAGCGGGATGCGGGAGATTTGCCTGCTCTCCAGGGAGTCCGTGAGACTGACCCGAATTTTGGGAGTCTCCCGGACATTCCGGGAGAGTTGGCAAGTATGATTATATATATATATATATATATATAAAATTATTTTTTTAAATCCATATTCTTATTACTGATTATACTGTTAAGCATTTTTGCAAATAGACGTTTGTCCATCTGTACTGTCTGTCTACATACAGCAAGTGACGTTTAGGCAGAACCTGACTCCACTCCAAAGTTCTCCTGTCCTACCTTAACACTTCACTTCCTGTTTCATAGAAAAGACTACAAATTGCTGGGAATCGCATCATATGGGCCAACCCCTACATTGTAATCACTATTTCTAGCTTATTACAGCCCCCTGCCCTTTAACTAATGAAGTGGCCAGGAACCCAGATGTTGCCCTGCTGTCTCGGGAATTATTATTATTATTATTATCATTTATTTGTTAGGCGCCACAAGGTATCCGCAGCGCCACACACAGTACTAACAGTAGACAATACAGGGTGAAACCATACAGAACAATGAACAAAAAGTACCAATACTTCAGAAACTCTGGCTAGTCATATGCAGTAAAGACGGAGCCGAAGAACAGGTATGTAGACAGGAAGGGAGGGGGCCCTGTTCATACGAGCTTACATCCTAAGGGAGGGTAAACAGACCAGGCACAAGAGGAGCCAGTTGAGGCAAGAGGAGAGATGGGAGGAGATGGGGGTTAAGTAGATGGTTGGTAGGCTTTGAGGAAGAGGTGAGTTTTGAGTGCACGTTTGTATCCGGAAGGACTCCCAGAAATCCAATAGTCTCCCGGACATTTCGGTAGTAGGCTATTATGAACCAAGGTGACCAGATTTTCAAAATAATTAAAAAAGAGAAAGAGTACTAATTATTTTCAATCTTACTAGACTGCCGATTCCGGTGCTGTTCAAACAGTGAAGATCACTATGTCAAATGCAGTTGCAATACTCATAATTTCAACAAATGTGGGTAAGAAATGCAAACAAATCTCCATTCATAGTCTGTCCTGCATTTGTTAAAACTACCATGATCATTGTAACTGTGTTTATCATAGTGATAAGGTGAACTTTCCAGTTGTGCTACAGTTGTGTCCGCAGTGCAGGCAGCACACCAAAGACCAACATTAAACCAAGGGGACTACTTACAAATATGTAGGGCACACAGAGAAAGGAGCAGTTTTCTACATAAAATGGCCATTGCAACCCATCATATTATTTACAAAGGGTTCAATGCAGGAGAAATTGATTTCTCCTGCGATAACCCAATGATGCTGAACGCAAACCCCATATATTAATATTTAGACTTGTGAAGCTATAGCAATTTAAAAGCTGTGAAAAGTTTTGCTTTTCACACTTTGCTTAAATTGCAAATGCCATCTCAGGATATTGTTAGTGACCCCTTCATGCAGAAACCCCTATACAACTTACCTTTATCCAGACAGAGCCTTTCACATTCATTAACTGCGCTAGCCTGGATGTTTTACTGGTGGATGCCCATAAGATCCACTGGAAGTCAGAAGAAAGATGAACCATAGTGGAAGACCATCACATATTTGTAAGGAGCCATGTGAAGCCCCATCTTCTATCGCAGAGGAGAAGGACTTTCGCAATGCATCACAAACAAGGTAAGTCTTGGTAAATACCTGTGATACACATTATGCTGCAATACATAATGTTACCTATCGCAGTCCACTGACCACCAATGGTAAATAGACCCCTAAATGAGAGAATGTATTCTTATTTACATTTAAAGTGATACCTTTTGGTTTTGAATAGTACCGTAGTTAAACAGTTAATTAAGTCAGTTAGGGACAAAAAGAGTAGCTTAAATGCTCAACCACAAAGAAAATGTTAAATTGTGTACACACACACATACAGTACACACATGTGATATATCATTGTAACTTTAATATGTGATCCTATTGAGACATAACACAGTCCTTTCAGTCAGCCCCCGTACATTGCCTCCTATCTTTGACCTTCATAGAAAATGTTCTTTTACACTTCATGTAGATATTCTTTTACACTTGTTCAGCAACAACAATAGATATTCATTTGCGTTCTTCAGACATCAACAGTTGTTCATAAGCTTCACTAACTACTTTAAATTTGAAATGGCAAAAGAAGATGACATTTCTTCATTTCCTCTCCTACAAACTTCCCCTCCTACTGCTCAACTTGCGTTAATTGAAGTGCAGAGCACCAGTGTTTACTTTTTACTGTTACATGTGCATGACATTGAGATTTAGCATTTCCAAGGCAGAACCTAAATTAAAAACACTCCCCAGTTATTCATGAGAATAATATTAAAATTGATTTCTGTAGCCCTTGGACATCCCATTTGTGATATTTCCTTAGAGCTGAATGCCATGTGGTATAGATATATTGAAAAATAAATAAAATGTAACTGCATTGAATGTTAATGTATTGTCTGTCATGATAAGTAGAATGCTTCTCCCTGACACCATCATCATACTTCCCAACATTTAGAATCCTTAAATCGAGACAAACTAAGCCCACCCTGTTCAGCGCAAACTCTGCCCACAGATGGGTAAATTTGGGTAAAACCCCACCCAATTTCCTGTTAAGCCCCACCCATTTGCGACAAATCGGGATGTCCAGCCAAAATTGGGACAGTTTGGAGGTATGTCTTTATTGTTTACTTACAAGATGACACAAATATCCACAGCATTGGACAGGCGGTATAACAAATCATACAAGAAAATTAAAGACAAATAATTTAGGATCAGAACACAGACGTGCAGTTGTCAGAGAAAGCGTAGACATGAGAGGAAATAGGCAAGAGCCTTGTTTGGGTGAGCTTACCATACAAAATATTTTTTTTAATAATAGTAATAAGCAATATGCAGAAACCGTGCATTACAAAACCAAGATCACACATATCCACACGTTTTATCTACATGTATATTTAAAAATCATAGAATATAGTTATTTATGAAATATATATTAAGGTGGTTTGGGCAAGGCTATATTTACATTCGC
The DNA here is from genome assembly GCF_038048845.1 of Mixophyes fleayi. Taxonomy (NCBI): domain Eukaryota; kingdom Metazoa; phylum Chordata; class Amphibia; order Anura; family Limnodynastidae; genus Mixophyes; species Mixophyes fleayi. The sequence goes on along the minus strand of NC_134403.1, from coordinate 294,823,699 downwards.
ATTGATGTCTTTATATGTAGTTCGTTTACATCATGATCCCCTCAACATATTGCGAAGCATAACATGGCACTTTATAATTAAAGGATAATAATATATGTTAAACAGCAATGTGTAAAAGTTCACAGTAAACGTGTTTGACATTATATGTAACTAGTTCACCATAAGCTTTTATTTGTCCAGAAAATATAGGACGTCGTTCATGAAATACAAAACAGGGTCTATTAAAAGGAGCATTCTTAGCTATGTTTCACCCCTCTCTTTCCCTCTTAATTAGAGCCTATGGGCTGTGCAGTGCTGTAAGCCAGGGTTTATTATGCTGCCATGGGGTGTTTGACCACATTGACTAATAGGAACCAGCAAGCACAGAGTTTACAGCTTCTTATTGGTCCTTCAGCACACACCCATTTTCAGTGGCCATATTAGAATTGTAATCAAGCAGCATTCCTACGACTAACCGGAAGTACTTAATTTACATAAAGAGGAAGCCAGTATACTAAATTTGCCCTGGGCACTGCTAAAACTTGCACAGGTGCTTCCTCATTTGTTGTCACAAAAATGTAATAAAATATGATACATTTTTAATACTTTGCAGCTGTTGCATTCCTTTATAAAGAAGATCAGCCACCAGCTCATTGTGTTCATCATATGGTAAACGATATTAGAGACCTAGGGGTCTATTTGTTAATGTGCAGCGGTACCCCATTCCTCCACAATGTGTTTTTACTGTAGACCGGTGGCCTAATTCTGCCCATTAATGGCAAATCTGAACTGCGCATGTGCAACTAAAGTTTGTGTACAAGCAGATAGTCATTAATAGACCCCCTAATGTAGATTGCTAGACTGATTCTAGGCTAATTTCTTATAGAGCGCCTCAATGCTGGGATTGCCCAGGTTGGTTCCAGGGGGGCCACATTAATTCCCAATAGTCATTGTTATACTGAAATCAAGGTTTCATTCTTTTTACATTAATTAAATTTGAATTTCTGCCTTAATATGTAAGAATGTTGAAAAACATAAAGGAAGATATATCTGTAAATATAGCAACTTCTACTATTCCCCCTGAATAGTAGAATAATATGTGTACTTCTTGCTGTAATAAAAAAATTACTGGTGAAATACAGTGGCCAACTAGCACAGTGCCAGCAGATGTCATTGCAATCTGTAGAAATTACCATCTCAGGACATAGGAAGCAGAGTAGTAATTAGACAATAAGGGGGTCCTGAAATGCATCTGGAAATTTAGATCCTGACACTTTATTCCTCAGATTTACATTATAGAAATGAATGGCTTTTAATGCTTTGTGTGTTCTAAGTTTCCTTGAAGATAAGTAACACAGGTAGAATGAGTTCAGGGAAAAAATATTTTTGCCATAAAACATTAGCTGAGATAAGTACTCTAGCCAAAATAAGAACATACATAAAATCATAGACATTAAAAAAATATATAGACAGATTGGCATAACATTGTTTTAGTATCTTTAGAATAGGATTTATATGTGACATACAGATACTCTTATTTTAGTGCATACCTGCCTACTTTTCCAACCTCACTTCCAAGAGATATTGAGGTGAGGTAAAAACATAGGAAGAGAGCCATGGCTTGATATAGTAATACTCATCATGAAGTTGGTGGGGTAATTGTGTTATCAAGCCCGAGCCACTCTTTGTTTAAGGAGGTGGTGGAATTTGAGGTTGCAATCTAGTGGTAGAGAAGCAATTGCTTGAGCTCTCACAGAAGTCTGGGAGTTCTTCCCCTATTTCAGGGAACCTTCTATTGTCACCTTAGTGACACCACAGCTGTTGTTTAACTTCTACATTACAGCTACCACATTTACTGATGGCTGGGAGGTTTCTATGCTCTCTGAGCTTATTTTAGTATCTTGGGTTATGGTGTTCACAGGTCTACTGCCAGTCAAACTCCCCATCTGCCAATGTCCTTGGCTGTCTAACAAGGGCTGAAATGTTTAAAACTTAAACTTTATTGATATACTATACATTAAACTGAAACCATCCTCTTGGTACATAGGCAAAATATTAAAAACAAGAATGTGATAAGTAAATGTGCACATGAAATTTCTGTCAAATAAAAATTAAAAATGTACTGTTGGTTTTTTCTTTATCTGTTTATAATCATTATTTATTTGTTACATTTTTATTGATCTCTTATCTCTATTAAGTCTTTTTTTTTGCTGGATTTAGGGCTTTTTCCGTATTTGATAAATAGTCCCCTAAACATTATAAATCTCTTGACAGGTTTGTTTGTTTTTTAAATGTGTTTGTTAATTTCAGATAACTTACAATTATTGCCTTGTAGGTCTTTCTGGATGTTTATTTTTGCTGCCCAGTAGCAATTTATATGAATTAATAGAATACATTTTAGAGGAAAATGTGCACCATATTTTTTACTTAAATTATCCCCATCTAGAATACATCTATTCCAATGTGTTGCCCCTTCACCTTCAAAGTCAAACATTTTGGATTTACAGAATCTGTTTTGTGGATCCCCTGCTTGCCAGATTTGCTTTCTGCGAAATTGTGAACCACCTGTTTCTCTCTTTTATGAAACAATGACACACTGAAACATATGATCCCAGCTACAATAGTTTTAACACCACCCGACTAAGAAATAAAAAAAAACTATTCTCAGTGGAACCAATGTATGACTGAACTATTAAATTGATCTGGAGCTGGGGTGTAAAATGTGTCTTGTTACTAAAGGGTTAAAGGTTATATTTTATTTTATGTTTTTTTTATTTCATGATTTTAAATAAATCATAAAAGTATTTATTATAAAGATCCATTAACTGTGACACAATTTAAAGTTGCAAGATGAAAGGCGGAACACAGAACGCTTTATTTCTAAAACAGATGTCATCATCAGACATTAAAATGTACTCCGAGCATTGAGTTCAGCTCCAGAAAGAAGGCACTCATTTTTTTTTATCTGCTATTGGCGCTGGTTTCATTATCCAGATGAGGGAACACACTGTACCTGTAAGGGTTCTTTCAGTGGAAAAATACTGTTAATATTTGGAGAAGATTATTTGGTGCCAGCTATCTTTAGTGAAAGTTCACGTTTTTAACAACTTACTTTTTTCTGTTTCTATAGCAATAATACAGTTATTCTGGCTCATGGTCTTTTATGATTAGACAGCTCTTTATTGCATTTTATTTTTATGCTGAAATTGTTACTTACACTCTGATACTTGTAAATATTATACCCTTATGACCAAGTGTATTCTAAAATCATGGCCAAAAATTTTGAGGATGACGAAAGTATTTTCACAAAGTTTGCTGCTTTAGTGTTTTTAGACCTTTTTGTCAGATGTTGCTATGGTATACGGAAGTAAAATTACAAGTATTTCATAAGTGTCAAAAGGCTTTTTTTTGACAATTACATTAAGTTTATGCAAAGAGGCAGTATTTACAGTGTTGACTCTTATTTTTGAAGACCTACAATTCACCCTGGCATGCTGTCAATCAAATTTTAGGCCACATAGTGCTATAAAGTGTCAGGCCTTATGGAAGAAAGTAAACCAATGCTATCAGAAGTTGGCATGGTAAACACTGGCATTGTTTGTACTACAAGTGGATAGGGAAATGGGATAAAAAGTAGAGATGAGCGGGCTCAGATATCTGAAATCCGAGCCCACCCGAACGTTGCTGATCCGAGCCGGATCCGAGACAGATCCGGGTATTCCCGCCAATTGCAAAACTGAAACCGAGGCTCTGAGTCATAATCCCGCTGTTGGATCTCGCGATACTCGGATTCTATAAATTCCCCGCTAGCCGCCGCCATCTTCACTTGGGCATTGATCAGGGTAGAGGGAGGTTGTGTTAGGTGGTCCTCTGTCCTGCTATATCTCGTGCTGTGCTGTGCTGTGCTTTATTTTTCAAAATAAATCCAAAACCTTAAATCTGAACCAAAACCTTTCGTCAGGTGTTTTGCGAAACAAATCCGAACCCAAAACCTCAAGCAAATCCGAATCCAAAACACAAAACACGAGACACCAAAAGTGGCCGGTGCACATCCCTAATAAAAAGTCACAAGTCAAAATTGTTCCAAGGTTTTGAGCAGTGTTCACGCTTACTTACCTTATCCTGTTCGGCTTTGATGCTTGGTTATATCTGTCTTTGTTACTCTGAATCTTCTGCCGTACATAGCAAAAATGTTATTCTGGATTTTATAAAGCTGGCAATAATTCTCTTCCAATTTTTATTACAAAGTCTACCCAAGTTTTGTTTTTCAAGACAAATACAGCTTTAGGCATTTTAAAGTACTGTATGTCAAATATGAAGACTTTTCACATTATGGGCCTGATTCATTCTCCTAACGAAACCTACACGGAAGTTGCTTTTTTAAAATGTGCACGGAAATTGTGCATATGTGCAACTGTATTCAAATCCAAGGGGATATCAAGATACTTTTTCATTTAATCGCAATATAAAAAATACGCTTTGCCTAAACAGTACTTATTATATGTTAACAGACAAGATAAACTGCATATCGCGTATGCATATCGGCAATATCAAGTCCCATCAAAACGCATGCAAAAAAACAAAACAAAAAAGGTGAAAGAAATTACCAACTAAGAATACTATAATCATTAATAATAATGTGTTTCGAAAAATATATATTTTTCATTTTTTTTTACATTAAATACATAGAACATGATGTTCTTAATGCGTACTGTACATACAATATGTTTTATAGTTTCCCTTACTTGCATACACATGTTCTGTGCTATCTAGTGGCACGTATACGTGTAGTTTTAATAACAAAGATGCCGTGATCATCATTATTAGTCAGCACTTACACCTGCCCTGTAGCTGGTGCAAATGCTACAGTATATAGCACGTACTTAGGAGAAACCCAGAACTTGAATTGTCTGTATCTGCACTGGCACGCCCTAACTATACAGTGCCTACGTCCGTCTACCACTTCCCTCCCCCAATCAAGTCGTAGGCAGTAGTAAGTGTCATTTACATTCTGACATGAATTGCATACAATTGCGTTTATTGGTGTGAGGTCCGTTTCTGAGCATGCACAGAGCTATTTCACGCAAGATACAGCACGCAGACAGACTTACGTCTGAAGATGAATCAGGCCCTATATGTACGGTATAATGGTTTTACCTTGTGAGCCTAATTTGTGCAAAGAGCAACCCCACCAAAATAAGTTGTTAATGCTACCTCTAATACTGTATGCTGTTAAAAATATATGATGCAGCACTCTTCTCAATCCATAGTAGCTCATTAAATTAGCTTGCACTTATAATGAAGTAATACTTTTGTGATTTGGTGCATAATAATGACTATATTAGTGGCATATACATTACCTCCAGGGCCTGATTAAGGGTCCAGGCTGCTCTAGGCTACTACACTTGTACTGCCCCAAGGCCATCCATGCCAGGCTAATATGTGGTAGGTAAAAACTAACTCATCTTTAATTAAAATCCAACTTCTTGCGCCCCTTCCCACCACCACTAATATTTATGTTCCCTTGTTTTTGAAACTCACCTCCACTTGGCTTTTTAAAATGGTTGCAACAATCTTTGTAATTTATTACATTTTCATTAAAATCAGAACTGTATAGCAGAACGGAGGCGTGAATGTGCGCTACTGAGGGTGAAGGTGGAGGAGGCTGTCATGTCTGCGCCTGTCGCCATCCTTGTCTCTCTTACTTGTTTATCTTACAACGTCTGTCTAAGAATGTCTCATTGTCTTCAGCCTTTACCATAGGAATATGTCAAGATTAAAACCTTACCATATTTTTCTTTCATGTTTTATTTTTTACCTTTGAGAAACAATTCGTCAGCCCCAAACACCCTAACCTGCCTTTTTAAAATTTTTGTTTTCAAAAGCAGCTACATGATATCACAACAGAGGGAAATCCTCTATAGTGCTTGACAGCTCTGCAAATGACTGTAAATAACTGTTTTATTTAATTAGTTTCAAACCTACTCTGCTACTGACTATTATTTTTGAGCTTCTAGATTTCCTGCTCATCTTGTATTATCTTTCTCATTCACATTGATGGTACATACCAATTGCATTGCTGTGTACATTTTCTAGTAGCTTCTCTCCGAATACTTATTTAGTTCTTCAATCTAATTGTTAATTTTGTACTCAGCAATGCAAAGACAATTCATAAATGTGTGATGATGCTAGAGAAAGTAAAAACGGACTGATAAGGCATAAGGCACGAGAGATTTGTTTATACTAGCAGACAGGCGCTGAAGAAATTTGAGAATATATGGTACAGATGGTTAGAGTCTCCATTCTATCCTGTGTCATCTAGTACAGATGCTCTATTTACTTAAATGTATAGCTCCCGCAGTTCTTATAATAAGTATCTGAGTCCATGTAATAAACCCTGCATGTGTAACATACTTATGTATAAGCATTTACGATGTATGATCCTGAATGAATATAGCACATTTATTATTATTATGCTTTATTGTAATCTTGTAAATTCCGTCATTTAATTCTGATATGTATGCGATTGTTTTTCTTTTCTTTTTGTTGTTTGGTATGTTTATATCTTAAAAAATTTCAATAAAAATACTGGATTTAAAAAAAAAAAAACGGACTGAAGAATTCTTTGACATGAGTCAGAGATGCCTACATCACACTTCCTGGTTTGAACTTTGGAATGTGGCTGGTGATCCTCCAATGCAGGTTTAATGCAGCCTCTTTTCCTTTAGTTTATTTTTTATTTCTTTTAGCTCATTTATCCTTATGATCGATTCCTGGTCCTCCTTAATGTCCTACTGGGTATAGTGTCATATCAGAGTGGAGTCTCCTACTATGAACATCATTTTTTTTTTAGATATATACTTAATGATTAATGCTGATGTTAAATATTGACAACTTAAGTTCTTTACAGCTATTGATTACATCACGATATTTGGTTGTCAGCTTTGATCATTATGTAATGTTATCCTTGCCATTGTAAGAATGCACAATGCTTCAATAAAAATATATTTTTAAAAAAAATGCTGAAATGGAGAAAATATGAATTCATTGTGGAAGGTTGTCTTGAAGCAGTTAACTGAGATTTATGGTGCAAGAAAAAGGAATACTGTACTATATGTCATTAGTATGCATTTATCTGTATTGATTTATAACTATTGTGACTTAAATATATGTGGTCCTACATGCTGACATGCTATAATTTCTAAATGACAGGGAACTAGAAAGGCATTTGATTTTTGTGGGGTTGCCCATACATTTGGTAAACACATCTTTGTTATACTGATTTGCAAAGATGGCAGTTTTTAGTTGTGGTTCATGAATTAAATATTTACCTATGGCCAGATCCCAAAACATAGGTCACCAAGCTATAAGGATAACAATGCTTGCAGAATTCTTCCTTTATAAAACAGAAGGATACCAAATGCTAGGGATGCTTTGCTCCATTTACTGTATAATATATGTTCACCTTCTAGACCAGGGAACTTGCAACTGTTATTACTGTACACTTAGTCATGTTGCAAGTACCATATAATACAATTTGAATCTATTCATTTGTATTACTTTGCAACATACAGATCCTTTTTTTTTTTTTAAATAAGAGACTAGCTTTACTTACTTAGTAGCTATGGTCTAGCTCACTCAACTACTGCTGAACTCTCTACACTGTTCTGAACCCTGGATAAGGCAGGTCACCTGCTCCCTACAACTCATTAAAATGTGCTACACTGTAATAATAACACATCAATAATCATATGATTTACAAATGGAGCATGATTTGGATGGGATATGCCACACCAACATTGCTACTCCGTTATATACCAATAGAAATGTGGTACTGTTAGAGGTGAAATTTGCAATCAATATGCACTGTATATTAGTATGAGCTATATTATATTGCATAATAATTAGATGTAGGTGGTAGGGAGCTTGGGATAACTACAATTTGGGTACTCTGAATATAGCCAATGTCTACTGTTACAATATCAATTTGAGGAGTTAATAAGGTTACCTTTATTCAGTTTCTTCAGGGTTCAATATAATATAGATAATTTGACTATTTTTCTGTTGTCCCTGAGAAATAGCAATAAGCCATATTTCAGTCCCTTATTTATTTATATTATTCTGCTGTGTAACTCTGAACAACTGAAGTGTTTCTGGTTTACAACAGATAAGATGCCTTTTATATTTCATGTAACAACCGTTCTGTATAATTTTCTGTGCTTATTTGCAAAGTGAAATAAAAATAATTGTTCCAAAAAACAAGAGAAAAGAAGGCTAATCCCCACTCATCATTTCAGACTACCCTGGTGCAGTCCAATAACAAACCTGCAGCATTGTCCTGTAGAGGCACACACTATAAATTACATAATATGTAAATGTATGTGATACATCATTTATTAAAAAACTGTAATATTATTTATTTATTTTTTTAGAGCATACCATCTTGCTGCCTGGGGAGTGCCGTTTATTCTCTCATGCCTCCCTCTTTTTGGAGACTATTATGGCCCTGCAGGAGCATGGTGGTAAGTATTGTAAAATACTTTATTCTTCTTGGTACAAATACAATATAAGCAATTAGAAGAAGGCAAAGCATAATGTAGCTACTATGTTTAACATCGCTACTTTGAAGCACTGATATTGACAGCAGGTAAAAAACTTCTTGGCTTAAAATGTCTACTTGTTTGTCATGTTTTATAAGGCATGGCTTTGTGTTCACAAAATTGCATGTATGTGAGGATAAAATGAACATACATACATATATATATATAGTTTAGGCAACATTTGTGTGCTGCCATGCTGTGCCATTTGCAAAAGCATATTTTCAGAACAAGTTTGGTACACTACTTTCTGTTTACGTCACCCCTTTATTTGAACTTTTCCTGATTTCAAATAGCTGCTCCTGTTACCTTCTTGAATTATTAATTAGCTTGGGAAAGTAACTGAACACCAGCAGATGTACAGACTCTTGGCAACCACTCTTTCCACGTCATCCAGCGAAGGTGCCTATATTTGACAGTCAGAAGTTGTTTGACTATTTACACTCATATGTACAAGTGTTTGTTGGATGATGCTTTGGGATCACTAGTTCTCTGAGATCTCCTCCAGGGTGGCAAATTATAGAATATTGAGATCATTCTGGAGCAGTATTAGAAAATCCCAAGGGAAGGACCCAGAAGCACAGACACGGCAGGGGTGCTCTCTACCTCATATCTGAAAGTGGACATCTCCTTTAGTGCTTGTGTACACAGGTATTATTAAATTCTGTCCTCCATTCCATTAATTACAGAGTAACAAATAAAGGAGGGTGGGAATCTCACCTACACATTATGCTAGTGCTGTGCACATGGTCATCATATTATAGGAAATAAAGGAACAGACACAATGTAAAATAGAGCACGCGTCTGGCGTCATTTCATAGTGATCACTAATCTCTGAGATATTGTCTCTCCTCCATTCTAAAATTTCCAGATATAATGGATTGAAATGCAGATTGGGGTAGCACGGTGGCTAAGTGGTTAGCACTTCTGCCTCACATTGCTGGGGTCATGAGTTCAATTCCCAGCCATAGCCTTATCTGTGTGGCGTTTGTATGTTCTCCCTGTGTTTGCGTGGGTTTCCTCCGGGTGCTCCGGTTTCCTCCCACACTCCAAAAACATACTAGTTGGTTAATTGGCTGCTATCAAAAATTGACACTAGTCTCTCTCTCCCTCTGTCTGTGTGTGTGTGTTAGGGAATTTAGACTGTAAGCTCCAATGGGGCAGGGACTGATGTGAATGAGTTCTCTGCACAGCGCTGCGGAATCAGTGGCGCTATATAAATAAATGATGATGATATATGACAAATTATCACAAAAATATTTTTGCACAGTAAGATAACTAGAACAAGATGAAAACTAATACGGTGTAAATAATTGGGTGTTCCGAATTGATATGATTATAAAACTATTCCTATTACCATAGCTAAAGTAGAACAGATTAAGGGTGTAACAATTATCCTTTATCTGTTGTCAACATTATTTCTCTATATGTAGCAAACAAAAATATCTGTTTTTCACAACAAATATGAAAATGTACAATTTAAATAGCAGAGGATTTGAGAGTCTGTTAAATCCAGATTGTACAACGCAGCCCTTGGCAACACATTAGAACAGCTAATTGACCATGCAAAAGTGATGACTATTTCAGCACAAGTGAGCTAATTTGGACTATTTTAAGCTTCATACAGCAAATGAGATTGATGTAGACATGTGACCTGGGCACTGAAGAGGTCAAATTATCGCTACAAGTGTTCTGACAAATACACTTATTTGACTATGCATTCTGTGTGGTATTTCATCACAGCTATAATATCATATCAAAATGAAATGTATTCAACGCAACCATCGGGGAATATTCAATGAAATGCATTGTTCCTCTGAACATCCCAGCTGCGCACATTTTCAGGTACTACAATACCTCAACATCGTGGAATTCTCTTCGCACCCCTATGGGGGCCGAAGAGAAATCTGCGATATTACATAACTGCGGAGTGCCTTTGTGACCATTCCAGAGGCTCCGTGGCTAATTGAATATGCACCATAGACTGTTTTTCAGTTTTAGGCAATTATTCTAATTTTAGAAAGTGTGACATATCAGCCTAGAGACTCTAAACTCCCAAAATCTGTAAGGATGTTTTTACAAACAGCTAACAAATACATTCAAAACTGCTTTTCATGTTCGCAAATATTTTTATGAATACCGACTTCCCAGTATTTGAAAATACCCCCATGAATGCAATCTGTGGACCTGGTACGCGCGCTTGGTGGAAACAGTAAAAATCTAACTTCAAAATCCAGTTGACTTACACTTTAGATGGCTGTATGCTTTTTTTTATTTTTTAATAAATAAAAGTATTACTATTTATTGTGTTGCAGTATTTAAGTAAAGAGGTCATCTACTTTGGGACACACTCTCTCCCTTTTTAGGCGGTGCCCATTCTGTATCACATCAGTTTTAAAAACTTCATAACTACTGTTTATTTTGCTCTTTAAAATTATACAAATATAATAATGATACTACTACTAATACTACTACTAATACTACTACTACTACTACTACTACTACTACTACTACTAATAATAATAATAATAATAATAATATTAATAATAACAATAATATTAAAACCCCAAGAATATATTTCAAATTATCTTAGTGCTTGGCATCACTTTGTAAAATCTGCATTAAATCTGCATTGTTTATTTCAACCAAATCTGCAACCTGTTCTGCTTTCAAGCTACTTTATACTTTTTTATTAAATGTTTCATAGGGAATGGAATTTTCTAATGTACATGAAGAAAGGCTTTGCGATAGCATGAATGCTGTTTGTGATAAACTGTGACCTGTGTATTTGATAAAACAGTAGCTCTCAGGGATTTGTACTCTGTTATCAGATAATGTGCCCCAGTGTAGCTAGTACCTGTCCCGTAGAATGGCTGAGATCACAGCTTATGAGAAGATTCTACAGAGGACCTATAACCTTAATTGAACCCTTTTTCAACTTGAACTATTCTCTTTTTCAGTTGGATTACTGATGAGCATGTTGCCTGGAGATTTGTCATGTAAGTACTCTTCAATTCCTGCAACTGAAGTTTTTACATCATTGTTTATTATACAAGTGTTTGGTGACTGAGCTGTATATGTGTCTTTTCCTGGGTCTCCATCCATTCAAAATCCTGCAAACACGCCATTATTATACCTGATCTACCCTGTTAACCCCAGCCCCCGTATCACCCAGGCACAGGTTGGTGTAAGTGGCAGAATCATGCAAATCTACATGAGCGCATATGCATGAGTAATTTGCAACTGTGTTTTTCCTGGACAATTAGCCAGACAATACTGTTATGCAGCATCATGTAACCGGCAACATGTAGTGCAGAAGCTTCAACTCTAATTAACATTGCATTTCCTAACTACATTAATTTTACCTGATCCATTCAGCAAAAGTTCCATAGGTGTGCAAGTGTTAGTCTGGGCAATTCCCAGGCAAATATTTATTAAAGGCGGCGCTAGTCATCGCTGATGTTTTCACTGTGTAAGATGCATTTCCATTGAATTTATACTTAAGCCAATCATAGGACATCTAACTGATCCATTTTTATCTATCTACAAGGTTCTATAATAATCCTTCATCACTCGTTGTGATGTCAGATAAATCCCTAGAACTAGAACCACAACTAAATTGAGGTCTTTACCTACAGCAAGCCACCTTTTCCATAGAGTGTGATATACCCAATGTAGTGAACAGAGCGGAATTACAGTTATAACATCCCTTAGATTGTACGCTCCTCTGAGCAGGGCCATCTCTCCTCCTGTTTCCACCACTTCTAACTCTGCTCTCCAGCTACTTAGCCCTCCTCCTCGAGGGTCCTCCACCCCACGTCCACTCTCGCTCCTTCCTCCCCCCTGGGGGGTCTCCCTGTCTTCCGCGCCCTCCTTCTTGGGCCCCGTCATTTGCGGATCCTCCCTCCCCCTTCCCCGCCCTCTCTAGCTGTGCATTGAGCTTACTGAGTTGCTGTGCTTACTGTTTACTGTACTGTGTTGTCTCCCATTGTATTGTAATTTGTTTGTCTCTGTACGGCGCTGCGGACGCCTTGTGGCGCTTTATAAATAAAAATTAATAATAATAATAACTGGGGGGAATGAAGCATAAGCGACTGCAGTGTAAATAATGTATCAATTTAATCCATTGATAATTTGAGCTTCTCTGCTAAAGTGTAAAATGTCAAGCCAGAACTACTGGTGTGTATTTATTTGGTGGCTCTGCCCACCTCTGTGTTAAAAGATAATAGTGTCACCTTTAGGGGAAGATGAGCATCTTGAAAGACCTCCTGGAGTGAGCTTATGTCCTGGTATAGGATGGGGTTTTGACAGCTGAATAGACTTTTAGGAACTGCTCAGCATGTTGTCATACACAAGGATGATGGCTTGTTATGTTTTATATAGACAAATATATTTTAGTTTCCAAAATGCAAATTACAATCAATAAAATTAGTGCTCAACCATATATTTCTAAATAGCATGATGAAAAGCAGCCCATACATATAATAAAGCTGTATGTCACTCAAGGAAATGTGAGGGAAAGAGTGTCAGCTCACCTAATACACTGGACCTATTAATAATAAATTGGGTCTGTGTGACACCTCCCAGGTAAGTTAGGTCACATTTTAAAATTCGGTAGTTATACAGGGAAGATGCAAAATTGTGGTTGTAAAGTGTCACAGATCCCCTCTGGTGGCCGCCACCCCTGGAGGAGGGGAAAGTGTAAAAGTGTCTTTAAAAAGATGAGACTGGTTATAAGAAATTGTCAGACTTAGGAAATCAATCAACATCGATAAACTGTCCATCTTCTAAGCCAATTTCCCTTGGCGCAGATTATACTACTCATATGTAAGTTTATATTCTGAAACTTTATCCTTTTTATTTTTAAATCTATTTTGCTGTGTATGCTATGCCATCTTTTATTTAAGCATTGTACTTTTTGTATATTAAATTGAAAATGTAATAATTGCTATCCTTATTGCTCTAACCGAATTCACAGCCTTTTATGAAGAAGATTGCTTGACCATGCTAACACTTTAAATGCTGAAGTGTGAATGGTTAATACATTTGTCTACAGAGCCTAGTGTGTGCATGCATGTACATTTGTGTAACAGAGTCTGGTGGTGTTAACACTTGTATTGCTGGTGTCTGCAGAGCAAACCTGCGTGTAACCAGGAGCATAGTATACCAGTGTGGGAATTGTTAAGTCTTTTAGCTATCAGAGTGCATAGTGTGCGCATTTGGGTTAAGACACTTGGGTTATGACAATTAAGTCATAGGTTTGCTACGAGCCTTATATGTAGCTGGTGACAGTGCAGAGAGTTGTTGAAGTGTGAGCCTGTGTTGGGGAGGTACCAGTTAAATCTGTAACCTTAGACAGAGGTGAGTGCGATATTTAGGCTGGAATCCTTTGTGTCCCCTTACAGTAAGCTTTCAAGTCACGAGTGCACAGAGGGCGGTTTGGGATAAAGGTAGTCTGGAGTGGTTTGCTGATGAAATAGAGGTGATGTATTGTTTGACTGTTTGAATATATGATAAGATATTGGATATTTAAGTGGCTAGAGGCAGCTATCCCTGACACTAACAAGTACTCAAATGTCCCCAGGACCAGCTCAGAATAGTAGGAACTTATCTGAATGCTGGCTAGTGAACAGGTTTGAAGACTCAGAATAGTGGAACTAACAAAGTATGCAGAAGCTGGCTTGTAGAGAGTGAGTTGGTCCAATGAGACAGGTCTAAGTTGAAGGCAGGCAGCAAGCAGGAGAATTAGATAAGACAAGCAAAAAGGTCAGGATGGGTAGCAAACAAGAATATCCAGAAAACAACCAAAGGTCAAGACAGGCAGCAGACAGGAGAACCCAATAACAAGCAAAGAGTCAGGAATCAGGAAATCAATAGAAGTAGACTAATAGCAGGTTACATGAACAGCACAACTTTCAGTGACAGGGAGGCTAAGCAAGCCATTTATTATACTGGTGGCCATCACAAGGCTCCATCAGGAGTAAGCCACCCTGCAGCTGTTAGTGCGAAAAATCATTTTACTGTAAGAGCAGCAATAAGAAGCTTCCTGGCAACCAGTCAGGGTGAATACACAGTACGATGAGAAAGAAAGAGCGTCCTGGCTGCCTAGCAACCAGCCGGGATGCTACAGCTACAGAGTGAGCTATGGTGTGTAGCTTGGCAGTTCATAACACTCTTTAATCATTTTTTACTCATGGTTGGTCACTGATTGTTTGTCACTGGTCACTTGTTCCTGAAAATTTATCAGTTATTCCTCATCCCTCATCACTCATTGCTAGTAACTCATTACTTATCCCAAACTTGTTTTAATCTGGTGAAGGATAATGTTTGAGTCTGTCAAATGATGATGTTTAGTCTGATTCTGGTGTTCTGACGAATAATGATTTCCTAAAATGGACACTGTTTGCTTCATCCCCCCTAAATACCATCCATAGTATTCTAAAAACTGACCAATGTTTTTTTTTTTAATCATTTCCCAAACTCACAGTTTGGAGAAGTTCAAAAGAAAACAGCTCAGTGCAGGATTGTTGGCTGTAGAAAATCATCTCTGTTTGAGCAGTTCAGGCTTTGAGTCTGAAGAAGCATGGCAGAATAGTTTCTCTTATAGGAGGTTGGATTCTATAAGTAATTTTTTTAGTACAGTTTAGTACATGAAAGCAAGTGTCTGACTGGTTTCTATCTTCTATTATCTATCCATCAGTTTTCAGAAATATCCTCCAGTATGTTTACATTTCTTAATATTCCCCTGTATTTACAACACCACTACGTAGCTTTCATATTACATCTTTTTTTGCTGCAACCAGGCAATATAAATATAATTTCATGGTTCTTAAATATATTTGCTCCAGATTCATATAAATGTGCGGGATAACAATTTGGTCAATGAAAAGAACAACTTCAAAGGGACATTGGGAGGAAATCAGACACTTAAGTGTTCCCCAGCGGCATTATATTTCTTGTTCAGTGACAGAAAGCAAATGTTTAAGCCCAAAGGGGAGGTAGCTGTAAAAAGTGTACCTAAAAAGGGCACTTCTTCTGTTCCGCTGGGATCCAGTGATATTTACATAAGATGGTTTCTTGTTTGGAAGGCTCACAGTTTAACGTTGAACCCCTCATGACCTGCCATTTGTAATTTGCAATAGAAAAGGCAGCCATACCAGACAGAGCTGAACTTCAAGGAAATATCCCCAAGTAACAATTGAAAAGAAACTTTACATTGTGTTCTTTGGCTGTGTTTGATTTTTAGTGCCCCAAATCTCTATGTTGCATAAATCAGGTTTAAACAATTCAGCGGCAGCTATTACACTGAAGTCAAATCCTAAGGGATTTCTTTTTCTAATTTGATGTTTCTAAATCTCTCCTGTTTTCATAAGACACATGTCAGCATTGAAATACAGAGATTTAATTCTCTGCAAGATGCGTACCACTAGGTGACTTGTACTTTTTTGGAATCAAACATGCACACTTATCTGATTAACAAATTGGAATAAACTGTCTTTTTTGTAACCTTCACAAATTTACTGTTTTGCCTGAACTGTTAGAATCCCTCTTCCTTTTTAACAGCCACGGTGTGTGATTAGAACCTGTGTATACTATTTTTTTTAAACGTATAAGTAAATTGTATAAGCATAGCACAACTAGACATTTTAGTGCCTTGCCTAGATAAAACATTGACACCCCCTCCCATCTTGGTGAGAACCATAGTAGATGCCATCCACTGTGGGGGCGTGCCTAGTACAAAGAGGGGTGTGATCTATTTGAATGGGTTGTGGCTTCTAGGAACAGAGAACACGTTGGATGGACTGTGAATGTGACATGGATGAATGTTATGTGTCTATTTTTATTTTCAAAGGTGTTACCCTCTTGAAATAAACCCTGTGCTAAACTATTTTTACTTCCCAATAACAGAACTTTGGTGAATGTCCCTTTTTCAGCATATTCTGTATTTTGTAGGGTCCTGGCACTCACATCTACCTTGGAGCTCTGTCAGTCTCCTTTGGTGATGTTTACTTCTCTGCTGCAAAGACTCCTGAGCAGCTCTATAGTGACCATCAGAGGTTGAGGCTATATATGTGTGCCAGGACCCTGTTATGTACAGCATCCCCTGGGATTCTCCTACTAAAGAGCTAATATTAGAAAGGGAGGTGATATACATATTTAAGTTAGAAAACCCCTTTGAATGTTTGGATGTATGATAATTTGGTCAATGCTTAAGGTTCCCATGTGTCCTGATTTTCTCAGGACAGTTCTGCTCTTTCTTGCTGGTTGTCTGTGACATTAATTTTTTATTTCCCAGTGAACATTTTCCTGTCAGTGTTTTACTGTATTTAATGCCCCTAAAGAAGCAAGGTGTGGTTTATAAGACCTAAGCAAATGTAAAGTTAAATTGGTGTCTTAGTTTCCTTCTGCCAATGCTGGACCTAGCCCCCATATAATCTTGATCCCAATTCAATTGCAAGAAATGGCACTGTTTGATTAACATTGTTTTCTTCACTACTGCCATCAACATCACTATCATAAAGGGGAAATCAACCGTGCCAAACTGAAAGTGGACTGCATATTATTGGACATATATTTAAATTGACTGAAGCACAGTAAAATGAGCATAGAAGACTTACCAAATTTGCAAATTTTAAAGAAAAATGTAGCATGGGAACTCCCAAAATATTATTACTAATTATTACTTGTTTGTATTATCAATAATATTGCAAGTCAAATATATTTGCAATGTTGAGACACAGGCACATACTGGGACTCGTATAGCATGTATTTAAGTGCATTAGTTCAGTCAGATGCATCCAGCTGCAACATACATCATTTTTCCAACTTCACATAAACTCCACTATGTATAACATAAGCAAAAATGAAGGCTATTGAGAACTGATCTACTAGTTTGCCACATACCTATTTAGCACATTGTCAATCTGGGGATTAGCTGCTGATCGTGTGGAAAGACAATATGTAACACTGAATTTGAGGATTCCATGTTCTTTATTTGTGAACAAATATTGTTTAGACAGATTACTGTACATTATGATATCAGTGGAAGACTTTATTGCTTTGCCTTTTAAGTTCTTTCATTATTCCTACTTCGGAGGTATTGCACATGGCCTCAGGTTAAATAAACAGCTTCAGGCTGTGCTGATTTTCACACTGTGATAAAAGATTAAATGCTTGTATGCGTTCAAGCTGTTCTAAGTAGTCCAGCATGTTAAAAGCAAAGCATCAGGCAAGTTGTGTTCCTCAATCTTACATCCCTCTGTAAAACATTTACATAGCTGGCAGCCGATTCCAGGTCTGGTCAACCTTTCAAGGCATTTCACACGATTATCCCTGGTGTAACTGAGAGGAGAAAACTAGAGGATTTGTAACAGAGAAAGCTTTAAACTGAGCCATGAACAAATGAATGGTATAGTTTTTTTTAAAAAAAATTGTATTGTTTACTTCTTTTCTTCTTACCATAAAATAATGTCCACGTATTTATGCATACAGCATATTTAACCCTGTTCACCTTATCCTTGGTACCTGTCCAGACATATGGATTGAAATAATCCCACAATGAGCCAACTCTAGTAGGATGTACAGTTTTTTTAAAATGTAGTTTTCACTGCCTCACATATCATCAGATTTACGCAGGAAAGTCCCGATTTCATGTGTTGGGACCATATATTGGGAAGTATGCTGATCAACCACCAACACCCACAGATCATTATGACAGCCTTCCCTAAGCAACCCTCACAGTGTATGATCCTGTTAGCTCAGTTTGTATGATTATATCATGCATGGGCTCAAAAATGATAGAAAGACACATTGATAGAAAGACGTGATTAGATGTGATAAGAGAAGTCAAAGTACTAGGTTGATTAATAATTTGGGCCAACATCAGGTACAGATTTACAATTTTTCTCCTCTGGTCCATGTTTGTTTTGCCATTCCCACCCCACTCTAGACTAATGATAATAATGAATATTATCATTATTATTTGTTTTTTTCAGGCAGACATACATAATGAGGAAAGTGATGAGAAAATAAGGGGCTGTCTGCCACCCTGGGACTATGTGGCCATTCCACATATCCAGCATAGTCATTATTCAACATGGAAATATTGATTGCAGTGCAAAGCATTGAGATCCAATGACGCAACTCAGGCTCCGGACTGCGTCATTACAGTGTGATCATTAGTGTGTAGTCAGAATTCTTACTTTATGGGCAATGCTTGTGAACAACTTTACTGTTGTTCAGGGGAATTAATGGTTTATTTAGAAGCATACCTGGCTCTTGATGTGTAAACCACTGTATCATGGTAAAATCCTAAATGAACAATGTTTTTTTAGAAACCGTTGACATCCATATAACAGCTTAAGTCTCAATGTGGATTATGCATATCTAAATTGGCCTCTCTGCAAATAATAGCCATTTTGGTTTTCTCAGACTCCAACCTTTTTAAACTAATCTACACATAGAAGTATTTAATCAAATTGGAACTAATCCAGCATTGTAGAAATCGCATGGCAAATAATGCTGTCCCAAATGAAACTAAGCTTTAATACTGTTTCCTTCTTTTAAATGTGTTTTGACAAAATGGAAGAGCCACATATTCAACTTTCTTATTCATTTCTCTCTATCTATATAATAGGTCTATAAAGATCCTGCACTTGCCTTGATCACTCATGTTGACAATGGTCTTAAGTGGAACTTATTAAAGAAAAACACACTTAGATATACTGATCAGCCACATTAAATCCACCTGCCTAATATTGTATCGATCCCCCTTGTGCCGCCAAAACAGCTCTGACCCGTCGAGACATTGCCTCCACAAGATCTCTGAAGGTGTCCTGTGTTATCTGGCACCAAGTCATTAGCAGCAGATACTTTAATTCCTGTAAATTGCGAGGTGGGACCTCCATTGCTCGGTCAACACCTTGAACTCTTTGTCATGGTCCTCAAACCATTCCTGAACAGTTTTGCAGTGTGGCAGGGCGCATTATTCTGCTGAAAGAGGCCACTTCCATCAGGGAATATCGTTGCATGAAGGGGTGTACTTGCTCTGCAACAATGTTTAGGTAGGTGGTACATCTCAAAGTAACATCCACATGAATGCCAGGACCCAAGGTTTCACAGCAGAACATTGCTCGGGGCATCACAGTGGCTCCACTGTCTTGCCTTCTTCCCATAGTGCATCCCATCGCTATCTCTTCCCCAGGTAAATGATGCACACTCACCTGGCTATCCACATGATGTAAAATAAAATGTGATTCATTAAAATAGGCCACTTTCTATTGCTCCATGGTCCAGTTCTGGTCCTCACATTCCCATTGTATGCACTTTTGGCGGCGGACAGTGGTCAGCATGGGCACTGTGACCGGTCTGCAACTATACAGCAAATTGCTATGCACTGTGTGTACTGACACTTTCTATCATAGCCAGCATTACCTTTTTTAGCAATTTGTGCTACAGTAGTGTAGGGATCTGTGGGATTTGACCAGACAGGCTATCCTTTTGCTCCCAACACGTATCGGTGAGCCTTGGGCGCTATTACCCTGTCGCCAGTTCAGCGACTGTGCTTCCTTGGACCACTTTTGAAAGGTAGTAACCACTGCATACCGGGAATCTGACGTTTTGGAGATGCTCTGACCCAGTCGTCTGCCACCACAATTTGGTCTTTGTCAAAGTCGATCAGATCCTTACGCTTGCACATTTTTCCTGCTTCCAACACATCAACTGCAAGAACTGACTGTTCACTTGCTGCCTAATATATCTCACCCCTTGACAGGTGTCCTTGTAATAAGGTAATCAATTACTTTCAATTCACTTGTCAGTGGTTTTAATGTTGTAGCTCTGAACGGTGTATATGAAAAGTGTTTAAATACCAGCTTGTTCATTAGCTAATAACTGATATGTTAGATGTTAGTACAGCTTTTTTGTAGCTAAATATTTTAATATTGTTACTATGCAAAGCTAGGAGAATGATAATGGCAAGGTAAAAAAAACACTAGTTTTTAAGCATTACCACATAACCAATTTAAATGCTGACTTAAGAGCATTGAAGAATCATTAATGTACTGATATATAATAATTAATGTTGGAATTGGAAGTAGCGTTTATATGCCCTACAATCGGTACTTCCAAGTTCCCATTCATTAGTATGAGTTTGTGCTTTGGTGATTAAACGACATGTTTAAAAGCCTGCATTTTAATCACTTTTCTGACACTACTCTGTAGATGTAGCTTCCCTGTAATTCTGTAAAACAATATCCTGAAATCTGAGATTACAGTCCTGCAGAGCACTGCATTTAACAAGTTCCGTGGGAAATACACGTGGTGGTTGGAGGCAGCCTGAAGATGGCAGCTTTGCTCTCTTTAAGTTTCTTAAAAGCCATTTTCAGATTTCCCTTTAAACCTACGTTGTAGCTCTGGTTTTTTTTTTAAGGTTTTTTTTTTTCAGACAAATGGAGTAATGCTTCTGATTTTTATGCATGAGTAGAGAAATTGCAAACAGACATAAAGCGAGGCAGAAAAGTTATCTGACACTGCAAGATCCTTATGCTGTAGTTTTATTAAAATGCTGCGGCTTCAAGAAAGCTATTTTTCCCCCTCAAAGAAAACTATAACATTCAGCTGCGCAAATCACTAATAAACTTAAATAACCGTAGTCTTCAAAGGATTATGTGAGGGATATCAAGAAAGTTAACACTGTACATTCTTTCAGTTTATGTAAAATATTTAGCTGCAATTATATGGCAATAAGGTATATAGATTTTTTGCAATTATCTTTGTATAGTTTTTGGCAGTGTAGCTTTTTTGTTACATTACACATTCTAATTACAGTGCTAATAAATATAGGAGGAATTTGACAAAGGATGTGTACAGCTGGTTACATGGGGTGTAATTTGGTTGTTTGGCATAATCACTGGATAACCAGATCTGTGGCAAACCTGGCCACACAAAAGATGGCCTAGTAAATTGGTGGTCAACACAAAAGATCCCAAGTTGGTCAGTGACATGACACATATTTAGGGGTGCTTTCCTTTTCAAGAAAAACCTGGGATACCGACTGTGGCATGAAATTTAATCAGTCCATAAAAACACCCCTTATGTTTTAGTGGCATCAGATGTAATACATTGTCATGTAAATATATTCCCAGTAAGCCAGTATGATCAGGAATCTGAATCCTAAGAAAACAACTATTAGATTCGAAAATTTTCAGTGAACAAAACAGAACTGTTCAGGGTAAAACCAGGACATGTGAGAGCTCTATGCCTCGTATGATCAGTATACCAGATTTTCCAGCCTGCTTGATGAAAATCTGATATCATTTTAATCTGGCAGAACAATTATTGGTGGTTATTTGGAGTTCACATAAGGAGCAACTAGTTGTGTTAGTCAAAATGCTCATAACTGTGTTTAATATTGTACAACTTTGCTTAGCTACATTGACAACTGTCAAAGCATACCTCCCTATATCTGGGTAGGCAGCATCGGGATGGGTGATGTGGCCACACACCGGGGGTGTACATAGGGCTATTGAAACACTGGTCTGTCTTGTTCTCACCTGCCCTCCAAACACTTTCATTGCTGTGTGCACTTGTATGCACGGCACCTGTTCACTGCCTCCCTGCCATGTAGGACAGCAATGAACAGAATACCTCCCAACTTTTTCACCAATCGGTACAATCGATCAGGACAGAGCCCTCAAATCGGGACAGTTTTGAGTTATGTCAAAGTGCAATGTACACGATCTACTAATATGTAATCTATCATATCTCAGTCATGTCAAATTTAGGTACAGATGACAAAATAATATATAACATTATAAATTACAATCTGAAGCTTACAATAGCTAATTTTTATCCTAGGAGACCTAGAGATATAAACAATTTTATTTGTATTTCCACATTAAGCTCTTTTATCCTTTACAGTGAGCAGCACAGTGGTTAGCATTACTGCTTACCAGGGCCCGATTAAGGGTTCCGCCGCCCTAAGCTATTTCAGCCGTAGAGCTCCCCCCCACCCCCCTCCAGCCACCCCTCCCCCCAAACATTAGAACGGGCTTACCTGCTGTGGAGTCCTTTTCTTCAGCGCTGTGTATGACAGGAAGTCTGGCAGCGATCGCTGCTAGGTGCCTGTCAGTGTGGCCGTGGGCGCTTCTTACTCTGGTCATGCGAGATGTGGAAGTCCTGATCTCACGTGACCAGAGTAAGAAGCGCCTGCGGCCACACTGACAGGCAACTAGCAGCAATCGCTGCCAGACTGCCTGTCATGTGATCGTGACAGTCGGGAGCGCTCCTTTAGACCAGGGGCGGTCCCGATGACTCCAGCTGCCACATTTATAAAAAACAATCAAACAAAAACAAAAAACGCTGTGCCCCCCCCCCCCCCCCCCCCCCCCCCCTGGCTCCAGCGCCCCAGGCTGCAGCCTGGTCAACCTACTGGGTGATCAAGCCCTGCTGCTTACAGTGCTAGGGTCATGAGTTTGATTCCCAATCAACGTATATACATGTTTGCATTGGTTTCCCCTGGGTGCTCCATTTATTTCCCACAATCCAAAATTATACTGGAGTGTCCAGTAAACTCTCTATTGAAGTGGGCAGGAAGGGGGCCTCCATGACACACTTTGTTGTAAATCACATTTTTTTTGGCCCTGCAACGAAGAAAAATGAAACTTTTGCGTCATTGCATAATGGGGTCAAAATGACGCGATTTGAATCTCACCCGCCCTTTCCTGCCTCACAATAGGCAAGTGTGTGGCATGTTAATTTGCTGCTGACAACATTAACCCAGAAGTGTGTGTGTATATGTGTGTGTATGTTCGGGAATTCAGATTGTAAGATCCAATGTATACTCATGTGTATAACAAATATTCTCTGTAAAGCGCTGAGTGCTTTTGTGAAGCTATATAAATAATAATAATAACAGTGGGTGTTATATTCTAAAGCTGTGTTTGAGGGTCTACTTAAATATATATATTTTTTATAGTAAGGTAACACAGATCTCTTTAAATAATGGTTCTAAGAATATATTATTACCTTGTATGTTAAGCTGACTCTTTGGAGCTTTGATAAGACATTTGATTTGTCATACATTTTTATGCTGTTATTGGTATTCATTCCTACACATGGGCATTGCTTTAAGCATAATCACAGTGGAATAAGACCTCCAGCAATGTGTATTTAAAGCATCTTCATAACACATACTCATCCCAGTCATCCATTATTGGCACGAAACGAATTCAGTTTATGTGTATCCGAGGGGCAGCCTTCAGCCTGTTCAGAACAGGTTAATCTGCACGCAGTGAAGAAAGTGTGGCCAGTGGCTGAAGGTGTTAAATATTGCTATTGTAATTGACAGAGCTAGTAAAGACCCCGCCAGCATTCCGTGTGTGACATGCAGTAACGATGTATGAATTACTGTGATTGTCAGTGCAGGTGTCTATGTAAGCAAGATCTCAGTGCGTAACGCTGATAGAAAATAATATCTGCATGTAGATAAACAATATTTGCATGAAATGTAAACTTATATATGGATTTAAGATACAGCATATACTGTATAATAAAACAAACAGAACATATTAGTAAGTCTAGCTGTGTTTAGTAATTGCTTAGAACAGAAACACTTGCAGACCTGTTTTTTAAATGTGTGTGTATGTAGATCTATAATATATATGACATTTATCAACAAATCAGTGATCCCACATATCTGACACACTGACTGTACTTCCAGAGGGTGCAGGTGCACTGATCTGCAGATATCTTGTCCTATCAGGAACTGAACTTCCTTCATGAAACCAAATCTGATAAAAAGATCAACCAATTTGTATATTTGACAGTATGTTAAGAACAAAGGAAACTGTTGTTTTTTTCCTCTCAGCAATGCTATTTTTTTAAAATTACAAGGATGTCTTCTACACCTTATTTCCATAAGTAGTAGCCACTGAAAATTGAAGTTAATTAGCAGTAAGTTGGAGGAAAGAAACAAAATATACGTAACAAAAGTAAATATATAGAAAGGTAATTATTTCCTGAACAAACCATTCACTCAAAGGCTGCCATGTAAACGACATTATCAAGTTTTTTCTCCTTTTGAATCGGGTTATTTGCACACTGCCACTATGGAGTTTAGTTTATAAATCTCCAGAACTGTTCATTTGTTTTTCTAAAGCTTTTTTTTGTGTGTCACCAGGTGGTCAGTAACTAAAAGTACAAATGGCAGCATGACAGTAAAGCTAGCCACACTTTGCCATCTGTCTTGTGTAGATAGTGTTTACGCCTATCTAGTTTTCACCTGGGTAGTCAACGTTTGGCATGTGTTGTTTGGTTTCCAGAATGTTGTTGAAGTTTCAGTCATCTTGTAAACTGGATAATTTAGTTTGACGATGGACTAAATTAAAGTGATATAATTTCCTAAAAAATCATGAAAGCGAAAAAGTTCAGGGAAAACAGAGCTCAGAGGGGGTTCTACGCTATTCAGCAGAAGCATATTAGGGCTCCCAATGAGTATCATCTTTCCCAACCTAGAAGCGAAATGTGTCCCTGTTTGACCTCACCTTCATTGTTTAGGGGAGCAGCTGCACAGCAAAATCAAAAACATATAAAAAGCAACAATTGTAGTAGTTGTCAGTACGAATCTGAAAATATATAGCAAAATGAAAATATAGTTTCAGCGATGTTTGAGGAATAGATGAGAGCATTGGCCTAACTACCAGGGTAGCAGCTGAAGAGACTGATCAGGGACCATAAGCTGCCAGGCCTCATGTAGCTGCAACCTGTGCGACTTTGGGCCCCACTCACCTCTGCTACCTCTACATGGTGTCTGCAGTCAGCAAGGAATTATATGAGCACGTTGCTTTGTGACCACTGCCACTGACTTGCATGCGTTCCATTCTAAGTGGTCTATTTAGGACCCAGTGCAAAATTTTCATGTAAATTATAATCCCTTTTCATAGCAATAAGGGATGAAATTCAAAGTTTATTTTATCAAAAAGTCATGCTGGGACAGTGCATCCAGTAACAGACTGTCCTGGCAATGACTATGTGGTACGGACAACTCCAGGTTCTGACCCACAGTCTTTAATGCACAAGCCGATATTAGGCCAGTTACTGTGCAGAGTCAGCTTAGGTAGACGAGGGAGGGGAGAAGTGTCCAGCTTGCCCTTTTCTAAATGCTCTATCCATAGGAGAGAACGGCTAATGCCATCTTCATATTTTGCCTAAATTTTGCCTCACCCATGCAGAAGCAAATGGTTTCACATGGCTTCAAGCTTGATAAATAGTCCCACAGGGCTCTAAAACTAAATTGTGCTCAGAGAAGAAGCGAACTCTGATGTCTTTAGCTCTCAGCAGGAAGTGCAAAGTGACTGTCAATGAATGATAAGGTAATTGAGTGGATGGCTGCCTCAAAATGTTGCAATCAGAGTCCATTTTTCTAGATACACCCTTGGATGTGAGTGTAAGTACTATCATGGGATTATACCCTCTAGAGTCACTCTGTATACTACATGCAGCTTCTCTGATTGGCGTAGAGATGGTGGAAGGCAATAAATGTGGCTGCTCCATAAGAGTAAGGCGAACAAATAAAGAAATTAGGCTTAGGGGAGAAAAGAGATTCTGCTTGTGGAGAATAGAAATTTCAGAGGGGTTATGGAAGAAATGAGAGAATCAACAGGGGATGGAAGATGAGAACAATTAGGGGGTGGGAGGGAGTAGAGAGGGTTGAGATAGAGCAAAGAGCTTGGTGAGGCGAACAAAGAAGGATAGAGAACTGAAGGCCAATAAAAGTGATTTGGTTAAACTCTATATCGCTAGTGATAGGAAAAAAGCTTCTGAACCTTCCAGGAACACAGTGTCATGCCTGGGGATTTGTCTGTACCCGGACTGGGTTGTGTCTCTGGAGCTGAACTGGTGGATGGCCTGATTATGTCCTTTTGCATGAGAAGGAAAGAACAGGTGGTGGTTGCTGAGAGTTCAGGAGATTATTATGTATGAATGGCACAGGAGACTGTTAGTAAGTCAAGCATAGTAAGATGGTGAACAGATTATCAGAAGACCAGACTAGAACATTAATGCTGGTCCAGACTGGAACCAGAATGGTAGGACCGGCATGCTGGAATTGGACTGCAGACTGCGCTGTGTTGGCAGGAGGACTGGAGTAGACTGCAGACTGCTAGAGACCAGGTTGGCGTCAGAGTAATCAATGTTGCACTGACAATAGGTTAGGGTTTTAAGAAGTCCCTTTATGGTAACTGCTATCCGCTGATTGTAGACTGCGGTCAGCTAAGGTGAAACAGCACTCTGACTGGCTGAGAGGGGTCAGGTGATTGGAACCAAGATGGCCCATGCACTGGTTTTCGAGGGATCTCTGGAGTGGAGACAGACTGGACAGCATTCTGCAGAGAGACCTTAGACCAGCAGAGCCTGCGAACTGCAGAGACAGCTTAGAAAGACAGGTGAGGGATAAGCAACAGGACCTGAGAGGCTGGTGCGTGACAAGCAGTCCTTAATAGAATCTGGCACACAGAATCAATAAAATACATAACTAGCCTTCTTCATGATACAGTTGCTACCTTTTACAGAGTCTGGATCCCCTGGCATCCCTTTAACACCTGCATCTGCCCAGGTACCGTGTAGCTCCTCCTTGTTTCATATATATAGTCCAGTAGCGGTTTGTATCCTCTGCTGTCAAAGATTTATTATATATGTCCTTCCCCCACCATCCTCCATAACTCTCACCTCCCATCCCCCCTTCCCTCCCCACCCTAAACTAAAACAAATCCATTGAACTTTTAATCTTAGTTTCTTTTTGCTATGTTCATGTCATGTGCATTTTTTTTGTGGTTGTCTTGCTTAAGGCTATATTAGATTGTCACATGTAGTAATTGGACCTCATTGGATGACCATGGCGCTCAAGCCGTTCCCATGCTAGTATATATTCTGATTATTCCTTGCTATTGTATTTTCTGCACAATCTGTTTTGCCTCGTTTTGTGACATTTTTTTTTTCCTGCTGTTACAAATAAAAAGTTAAAAAACAAAAACAAAACTTATTTGGTTGGGGTAGCATTGTTGGAGAAAAGAGAGCGCTTTGCACAGAATAGGCACCAAGTGATAGATAAGTGTACTGATGAAAAGCATATGACAGAAGAAGACCCGCAGAGCAAAGACAGAGGAAGGAAGCTTCTGCAGGCTGTAGAACTCTCCTGTACTTCTCATTGCATTTGTAGATCAACAAAAGTTGACTGACAAATTGCATACATTTCAAAATTGTTCTGGCCACAAAGTAATACAGTATTGTCAGTTATCAAGGGTCTAGCACATGCATGTCCAATAGGCAGCACATTGACCAGATTCAGCTGTACAAACATTTGTAACACACATTTTCCATATAACCTTATTTAAACTTATATGAAATATATACTATAATGTATGGTAGTATCTATTTCTTAGGTTTATAATATACTGTACATACAGCTCTGTTCAGTTTAACACTTGAACAGCAGTGGTCTGAAAAGTAAAATCTCTAGAATTATAGCTTTTGCCTTTTATAAATGTGTTTACATGTCCTAAGTGTGACATGCACTCAGAGGTACATATCCTAATCCTCTGTGCCTCCATTTACTTAGCAGAACGGACTGGGTCTATTGACTGGGACTCTACTAAGATTAATTAAAGAGGTGGAGAAGTACATTAATGAGGATGTTTACAGCTTTATGGGAGCACACAGCATTTTCCACCTTACAAAAGGACTTGACTTTTACAGGTACTCAGAAGGTTATGGTAATCAGGAGTCATCATCATTATCATCTTTATAAGGTCCACAGAATCCGCAGGGCTGCACAATCAACAGAATATAACATATATAAATATATACAGAACAATATACGGATAAGTAAGGGACAAGGGAAACAATACCATCAGTTGAATCAATACAAGAAGAGACAATAGAGAAAGCAACTACATATAAAGACACAACTAGAACAAAGGAATTCTTACAAAGGACAAGGAGATATGAGGTAGAGAGGGACAAACTTGTGAGCGTTAACATTCAAGAGGTTTAGGGAAGTAAATGGAGACGGTAGGGATGGATGCAAGAGGAAGAGGTAGGTAGAGTATGAGGAGGGAGCAGTTTAGGATGGGTGAAGAAGCAAATGGGAAAGGAGTGGAATGGACAGGTGGAGCGTGAAGAGGGAATTGTCTTAGGATGGTATGGGGAAGGCAAACGCGAAAAAGGTGAGTTTTAATGTAGCGTTACAAAGATTCATGGTTGGCGGCAAGTCTGCTGAGGCAGGGAAGTGAATCCAAATGTGACCAAATGTGGGAAGCAGCGCGGGTGAAATCCTGAAGACAAGGGTGAGGTGATGACAAGAGAGGAGGAGAAACGAAGTTTATTGACAGAACGTAGTGGGTGAGTAGGAGAGTATTTTTTGACAAGGTCAGAGATGTAGGAGCTGGAGGTATTAAAAAGGGCTTTATAGGTGAAGGTAAACAACATGAATTGTATTCTGGAGGGAAAGGGCATCAATGTTATCATTACCGTAATTGCTGTTTTTGCACATAAACATAATGCTAATTGAATCGCCCCCCTATCAACAGCAAAAAAAAGGAAACAGTTCAGGCTAATATTTTAGATCAGCAAATGCTAGAAGAACCCTGGCCATTTTTTTTTTACTCTTAACTATTGATTATAAAACTTCTGACAGAGCAGGGTTTATGAATAGCTAACGCCTGGGAGTTTTGCTGTCTAGTTTTCAAGAGCTGTGTTGAGAAGAGATTTTGCCTAGAGAGAAATTGAGAAACAACAGGAAAGCTTTGTGAATGTATAATCACATAGCAATCTGTTGAATTTAGTACCAGGCACAAAAACGTGCTTACCTTTTTCTTTTTTCTGTGGCTCTCATAGGCCAGTATACGCAGCAGTCCTCTAAATTTGTCTGTGAGATCAGTTGAAAGAGATTTGTTTCCTTGAAGCAAATTGTATCAGATGCAGCACAGCGTGGAAGTTGGGATTTACTGGTACAGGTTAGACACTCTGTAAACTGAAAGCACCAGGCAGCCTAAATTTTGTTGTACAATCCATTTAATGGATTACTAGTGTAGCCCATAAGTGGTAGACTGTTGTTATTTTTTTACACCCTTAGAAACTTATTTTGTTTTGGCACTGCTAAGATTTTTCTTTTGGCCATGAGTGGTTGACGAATTAATCACTTTCCCTTTATTGTTTAAGAACCACTACCTGGCAGTACTGTTTATTGTTGGATGAGTGCAGGGGTAATGTTCAGGGTGGTCATGCAGGGTTGATTGACAGGTTTGCAAAAATGCGCAAAAGAACATTAAAGGAGGAGGTCAGAGAGGGAATTGCCAAGAGCTCAATATACACACTTATTAAGGAAATTGCATACAAATTGTACTATAGGTGGTACTATACCCCAGATAGGTTGTCTAGAATGTTTCCTGCTGCAACTCTGAGCTGCTGGCCAGAGAGGCAGGATGCTACATATATGGTGGACCTGCCCCAGTATAATCCCTTTTTGGAACATGGTCCTTGCACTTATTAACTCTGTATCTGAACAACAGGTCACTAAGGATCCCTGGTCGTTCCTTCTCTCTCGCCCTTTCCCTGATGAGAACACCCCTTCCAACAAGCTAATCTCTTACATACTGGCTGCTGCCAGATCCCTAATAGCTAAACATTGGAAAGATCCTAATCCTCCCTCTATGCAGACCTTACGGAATTTCATCTGGCATATCGCAAGTGGTATCTACATAAAAGCTGTAGCTGTTTACCCCCTTTGGCTTTCTCGCCCTCAAATGGTACATAGATTCTGGGCCGTCTCCAGATCCTCCAGACTGGATGTTGTGCGCTATGGGTAGAGACCCGTATATGTTGCCATTTGTTTATTTAATTTCATAGATCTCTGGATATGTTGCTTAGAATTTCCTTCGTAATAGGTATGGCACTATACGTGCCTTTCCTTCTCCCCAACTTTGCTACTCTAACATTATATCTCGATTATGTATTTTATAGATAAACACAAGTGACCCTGGCTGGTGCAACATTTATGTCTATAACAACATCACAAAATGATAAGCAGGATTTTTATATATAGAATTTGTCAATTTAGAAGAATTTTAGAATTTGTGATGACTTCCCTGAAAGACGATCCTATATATAATGTTCAACATTTGAACATGACATTGAAGATATGCTCTTTTATGCTCTATAGTTAAAAGGATACTGTTTTTGGATTGTGCTTAAAACTGTTGTACGTGGTCTGCAGAAAGTTAATTTCAGCACCACATGTTTTTCCTGCAGTATTTAGCCACTCACTGCATTTATTTAATGTTGGTTTGCACTCTATACAAGTGAATTGGTTTTATCTTTGCTTTAAAATCTGAGAACATAATTTCCAGGGCTATTGTAACTTTGTTTATATCTACAAACCCTCCAAAATAACTCCTTCAATTCAACACAGAATGTTCTTATCCAAAGATTTCCACTTCATTTACTAATAAAATAACACCTTTCCAATGAATTAATTTAATCAGCACAGGCTACTGCAATTGTAATTTAAGCTGGACCTATAAACCTGCCAATACATATAAACCTACCTGACAGCAAGCCAGTAAGCCTGAATACTTTACGTTGTTTACTGTATGATCTGTATTATTGACAGAAAGACAGCAAATTACTTTTCTTGTCTGTAATCTTTGCATTTAATGTTCGCTATATGGACAAAAGTATTTTTACACTTGACCATTACACCAATAAGGACTGTAATGACATTTTATTCAAATACATATTTTTTTTAATATGGCGTTGGACCCTCTTTTGCAGTGATAACAGCTTCCACTCTTCTTGGAAGGCTTTCCACAAGATGTTGGAGTGTTTCTGTGGAAATTTGTGCCCATTCATTTTGTAGAGCATTTATGAGGTTAGCCACTGATTTTGGGCTAGAAGGTCTGGCTCGCAATTGCCGTTCCAGTTCATCCCAAAGGTGTTCGATGGGGTTGAGGTCAGGGCTCTGTGCGGGCCAGTCATGTTCTTCCACACCAAACTCATAAAACCATGTCTTTGTAGTTCTTGCTTTGTGCACTGGGGCACAGTAACGTTGGAATAGAAAAGGGCCTTCCCCAAACTGTTGCCACAAAGTTGGAAGCATAGCATTGTCGAAAATAACTTGGTATGCTGAAGCATTAAGATTGCCCTTCACTGGAGATAAGGGGCCTAGCTCAAACCCTGAAAAACAGCCCCATACGATTATCCCTCCTCCACCAAGGTTCACAGTTGGCATAATGCAGTCAGGCAGGTAACAGTCTCCCGGCCGCCAATCTCAAACTTGCTAATCTGACTGCCAAACAGAGAAGCGTGATTCGTCACTCCACAGAACACATTTCCACTGCTCCACAGTCCAGTGTTGGTGTGCTTTACACCACTCAATCCGACGATTGGCATTGGTCTTGGTGATGTGATGTGAAGCTTTCATGCAGCTGCTCGGCCATGGAAACCCATTCCATTAAGCTCCTGCTGCACAGTTGTGGTGCTTACATTAATGTTAGTGGAAGTTTGGAAGTCTTCAGCTATTGAATCAGCAGAGCGTTGGCGACTTTTATGCACCATTCAGTCGTTGACCCCGCTCTGTGATTTTACGTGGTCTTCCGCTTCATGACTGAGTTGATGTTGTTCCTAAATCCTTCCGCTTTCTAATTATATCACTTACAGTTGACCGTGGAATATCCAGCAGGGGTGCAATTTCATAAGCCGTCTTATTGCAAAGGTGGCATCCTATCACAGTACCACACTTGAGGTCACTGAGCTCTTCAGAATGACCCATTTTGTATCACAAATGTTTGTAAATAGAAACTGCATGGCTAGGTGCTTGATTTTATACACCTCTGGCAACGGGTCTGATTAAAACACCTCAATTCAATAAAGAACAGGTGTGGCCAAATACTTTTGTCCATATAGTGTACATTTGCTCCTTTAGCTTGTGAGTACGATTTCAGATACTTTATTAGTGTACAGTACAGGGCATTTGTTTGAGAAAAATGTATTTTCTGTTGTTTGTACCTTTAAAAACCATAATCAAGTTTTAACATTAAGCCTCCATCTTCCAACTTTAGATTTGGGCGGAATTATCCTCTAAGAAAGATCTCCACCCATGTTCAAAGTTTGATAGTGAGCTTTTTTATATGACAAAAATAAAATAAAATACAATCTCACCTACACTCCTCTGGATCAGTGGCGGATCCAGGGGGGGGCGTTCGGGGCATTCGCCCCCCCTAGCAGCAAAAAGCTAGGTCCCAGCCGCTGATTAAAATGGGAGGGGCGGGGCTGAGCGGGGGCGGGGCTAAATGTGGGCCAGCCAATCAGAGTGGTCCCAGCAGCCGACCACAACGGGAGGGGGCGGGGTCAATTGCAGGCGGAAGGCGGGGTTAATGCAAGCCAGCCA
This sequence comes from Mixophyes fleayi, assembly GCF_038048845.1. NCBI lineage: Eukaryota > Metazoa > Chordata > Amphibia > Anura > Limnodynastidae > Mixophyes > Mixophyes fleayi. Next base: position 294,790,681 of record NC_134403.1, on the reverse strand, counting down.
ATCAGAGCAAAGGAGGGGCGTGATTATGCAAAATCGCCCTTCTAAACATAAAGTCTAGATCCGCCCCTGCTCTGGATTATACCACGATGCCTGTCCTATCTGAGGGCTGGCTTTTTTTTATACTAGCAGTGTTGTCAATGTCCTTTCTAACCCTGTAAGCTCATTATTTGGATGATACTATTTTAAAAAAAATAAGGATCTATTTATATAGACCCAACTATTTTGAATATGTTCTCTCACTGTCTATTACAGTAATACTCTTTCCCTGGGAAAACCAGACTGCTGCAGTAAGAGGAGCCAGTCAGTGATCAATCTGTGGGTGTGTGTGAGAGCGCTTGATTATTTTTTCTTTTAAAATTACAAAATCTAATAATGTGAAGGATTATTATGTGCATACGATCATGTGCTTTGTGACTTGTTCTTGTGCTGTCTTTCTAATTTACTGTGCATATATTTTCGCATATGGAATCTTGGGCAGGAAGCAAAGGGAAGCAGTCACGTAGCGTAGCACGTTAAATTACAGCTGCTCATGTGAAATTATCAAGATCTATTGATGCATCCCCAAAGCAATGAAGAAGTTGCTGCTGCTAGCGTTTTGGATTGTTGGATTTCCTCTATAGATTGCTCTATAAACGATCCAAGGTAACAAAAGTGTTTTGCCTATTTCCTCTTAAAGAAGCAATGCCGTTTTATCTACACATCTGGAATCATTCTGTCCTAGATGAATTTGTTATTTCTGTGATGCTGATAAACTATTTTGTTGACTAAATTCTTGCAGTAAATCAACCATTCATACTGTGGCAGTTTGTTTTTTCACTCGGCGACAAATGATCCAGTTGTCCAAGGACATAAATGACTTTCTCTGTCTCATACTTTTTCCCTTTTCCACTTGTTATGAAAGACAAATGAGAAAGACGAAATATTGTGGAAATGAAAGAACTCAGCTGCTGCACAATCTTTGGGGAAGTTAAAGAGGCTAACACTTTGTGCCAAGGCAGAACATGTGCTGTAAACGCAGACAGCAATATCTATAAAATATACAATAAATATACACAAAGATGAAGATACAGTGGGGGAATAAGAGTGCGTAGAAAGAAAAGGTAGACTGAAGAATGTAGTATAAGAATGAAAACAAGTAAAGAAAAAAGAGAGTTAAACCAGGGAAGTACAATAAACAAACTGTAGAAATAAGCATACAAGTATATAGAAACATGAAAATAAAGTTAGTAAGAGAGCACAAATAAAAGTGGGAGGTCAACGAGGACCAAAGGGAAAAACAAGCAAACCAACAAAAATAATGAACAAAAACTAGTGTTTTGCACTATTTATTGTTTTGCAGATATCAAAATAGAGATGTAGACAAACTGTACAACACAGGAAATATCCACATGTTCACAAGATTAAATGGGTTGTCTAACTTCAGATGACTATAAATTATTGCTTTTCAGTACTGTATTGATATGTAGAGTTTCTGCTGCCCTTGCATAAGGCCCAGCTGTGGTTTACTTTCTGCATTCAATATAATTTTTTCTGTGTTATGTGCAAGGACAATAAAAATACACACTTCGTCATCATCATCATTTATTTATATAGCGCCACCTATTCCTTAGCGCTGTATGTATGTTTGTGATTCACATCCCTGTCTCATTGGAGCTTACATTCTAAATTCCATAATACACACACAAACTAGGGTTAATTTTGTCAGCAACCAATTAATCTACCAGTATGCTTTTGGAGTGTAGGAGGACCCCCACGCAAACAACATACAAACTCCACACAGATAAGACCCTGGTCGGGAATCAAACTCATGACACCAGCACTGTGAGACAGAAGTGCTTACTACTGAGCCACCTCAAAGCAGTATATAAGCAAATTAGCCATTTGAATGTGCAACTCCCAAATACCACTACAATCAAAGCCCTTTCATTGTTTGCCTATGTTATCTGGTTAGACTTTTAATGTTTGAATTTTGTGAATGATTTTCAGCCAAGACATTTGTTACAGTTTAAGCCCCATTATTCTGGCTATGGTAAGCTTTTTAGCTTACTTTTCGGTTTAAATGGACACCAAACACATTTAACTAGTTAACATAAAGTGAGCCACAGTTATGAGGATAATCTACAACGATGAGCAGGGCATGTGTTTGCAAGTGCTGGCCCAATGCAATATTTATTACGGAGCCCTTCTATCCCACTTGAGAGTGTAAGCTATTGTCATAAATGGTGTGGCTACATACAGGAATGTCTTAAAAAATGTTACCATACAATTATACTTAAATGTGTAGGGATGTCCAGAGTAGCAGGCAAATTCAAGCATTGGTCAGCAACAAGAACAGTGATTATTGCTAACCTGTAATGCAGTGTTCATAGCCCGAAAAAGCAGGAGTAGCGTGAGTATAGCAGGAACATGCGCTGATGTGCCTTGATGACAAAAAGCCTAGTACTGTCAAGCTCAAGACGTACGAGACTACAGACAAGACCATCAATTTGTGCTCTGAAATTAGCTGAATCCAGAGTACAATCATAGATTCTGGAGAGAAAAAAGCAACTTTTATTATAAATTAGCCTTTATATTTAACTTAGTCAGGTCTCTGTCTCTCCCATTAACTCCTCATATGTCATAAATCAACTCTAGAAAAATATTTACAGTCATGGCCAAAAGTTTTCACTCAACCCCTCATCCATCCCCCATCGAGCTCTCCATCCTCCTCCTCTCCTCATAATCCACCTACAAACATTATCCTTTGTCATTATCACTCACCTTTCTCCCTCATCTTCATCCTGCCCCATCACACACACACTTTACACTGTACTAGGACAAAAGGTTCCCACTCCAATGTTCTTTCACTACTCTCATCTATGGTTTGCTTACTCGTCCCACCTTCAAGATTCTCTCACTCACCCTTCTACAGTTCTCTCACACCCCCTTCTCTATGGTACTCCTATAGATTTTTTTCTTCTCCTCCATGGTTTTTTTCTCCCCACCCTGTCCAGGCCCTCACTCTAGTGTCCTCCTCCTCTCCACCTCAATGGTTCTCTCTCTTCTGCCCTCTACGATTCTCTCTCCCCCTTCCATTGCCATTTTATCCACTGAATATTATCTCTCCATACCGCCCTCTGGGGCTCAGTTTTCCCCACCCCTCAAGTGTTCTCCCCACTTCCAGAGCTCTCTTACCCTACCCCAAAAGGGTTATTCCCCCCCCCCTCCAGGGTTTGTTCTCGCTCTTCCCCAACCACTGTTCTCCTTTTCCCCTTTCATAAATCTCTCACCCCCCAGTAATGGCCTGTGATTGTTTTGTATGTGAAAGTGCCCAAAACCTTCTTCTAGGCTGTAAATTATATTTAAAATATACAGAAATACTCTTGCAATTTCAATTCAAGCAATGTACAAAAAGTTGCTCAAAAAAATGAGTGACTTGTAGAGTTTACCAGAGAAGGATTAATGTATAATGCTTATTATATGCTGTTTGTAATATTTGTAGACTTTATTTTTAAATGGAATAAAAATATTTTGGTAAAAGCATGTGTTTCCCCTGGGAAGAATACATTTATAAAAACTAGTGCACAGGAATTAGGAGCTCTGTTAAGTAACAGTCAGACTCTGATTTTGATTTTTCTAGTACAGTTTATAAAATGAAAGCAAATACAATACCTGGTTGGTTGCCATGGGTTACAGTAGCTCGCTTTTTGTGAGCCTCAGTTTTTAGGCCATCTCTGACTTTATGACGCTTGTACTGTGACACACACAGGAAGGCCTTATATAGTAGTTGCACGGGGGCTGATGGATGCAGCAGTCAAGGGCAAGAGCCATCTATTTCCCACAGGCAAATCACCTCTAAAAATCATTGTCTAGTATGAGCATCCTCTCTAATGCATCTATAGAGAAAGGAAAGATTAATTTATTTTCTCCTAGAGGTACACTAGTAATATATTCCTTGTCCTAGTTCCCCTCTGCTGGCGTTGATCCCTATTCTTCTTTAACAAACAGCCTTCTCATCCAAACATAGCTATCAGTCAAGAGATTTATTTATCATATCAAGGCTGCAGAATTGCGGGTCCTACAAGGTCTCTGATATCAGCACGAGTGAAAGGTACTCTCACTTTCTTTTATTGATTCGGAGGAAACCGTGCCCACGATGACAGAAACAAAGATTCCCAGATTAGTCTTTTGTCTGGCTGCTGCGTGAGAAGTCTTGCATCTGCTGGTCTTGGGCCAGTAAATCTATTTGAATGCAAGGTCACCCAGGGTGTGGAGTGCTGTTATTATAGGAGGGCCCAATATTTCCCAGCTGCTGCATAAAACACCAATGACAACATGACAGTGTCTAGCAGACCGATATTGAGCGCGCTGATTGACTTCTGCCTTTCAAGCCGACTGGATCTAAATTTAGTTCCTCTGCACTTGCCTCTTTTCTAATTTTCTTTTGCATGCCACAGTAACATTTGATTAAATTGCTAACTTTGACTTATGGCTATGAGGTGGGAAACAAGCCACTTTGTAACATGAGCTGTGTTGCTTATGGTGTCTTACTCTCATTATCACATGAAATATGCCAAGTTGGTCCTCCCTGTCCTGAACTTAATTAAACTCATCACAGTGTGGAAAGTGTCACTCCAAGATCATGTCTCTGAGCCTTCACAGGAGGTCAGCCGTGACTCTCCTCGATGCCCTTATAGCTGACTATAAAATGTACAATTTTCATGTAAACATTTAAAGTCAACCTCTCGCCCAAAATGAGTTAAGAGTCAATAGGATGAATATTTTATATCTTCATAATAACCGAAGACAAGACAAATATGCTATTCTGTTTACAGTCATGTGGTAAATCAGACTAGAAAACTCTCTCTATTATGATTACACTGCCTTTTGGCACAAGAAGTTTCTTTTGCAGTTAATTTAAACTTTATCTTGCATTGCTGTTTAATGGATTGTTATTGCATTCACATTGCTTTTAAGAATTGTTTGTTATCATGAAAATGGCATACATTTAAATGCGAACCTGGGTAGAGAATTGGAAGGGAAAAAGTTTGGAACAATTACAAAGGAAAATATTGGAGCAAGCTGAAATGTTGAAGTTTCCCTGGAAAGTGTGTACTGCAAAAGTGAAGATTTTATATGATTATTTCTGGAATCCTGTCTGACATAATATTCTTGGCATTGGTGAAGGACTTTGCACCCTCTAGGGGTATTGATTATCTGACACACAATAATGATGGGATTAAATAACTCATTGGTTGTTACTCCAAGAACTTTGGTGCTGTCCATAGTTTGGTGAAAAGTTCATAAGTTATAATCAACCTATGTAGCTAGCCAATGCCAGGCTGATGTATATTATATTGTTGCTGTTTTGTGCAGATGTTTACTTATGAAGATCCATACACGCTAATCTTTTGTATTTTGACTAAATGAGATGCTTTACTGGAGGTAACTGCATATTCTCTGACTTGTGATGTATTTTCTTTAGAGATGTTCACTTACCCCCGTGTTCTTGTTTTGGATCTGGATTAACTTTGTGTTTTGGTTTTAGCAAAACCGCCCTCGTGTGTTTTGGTTTTGGTTTTGGATCTGTATTTTTTAGAAAAATAGCTGAAATATGCTAAAATCACATAATTTTGCTAGTTTTTTGTTCCCACATAATTATTAACCTCAACAACACTAATTTCAAGTCATTTGTAGTCAGTTTTGATCACCTCACAGGTCACAATTTTTACCTCTTATGTGTGGAATTATTTTTACCCAAATTCTGACAATAGTTGTCTAGCCATTTGGAGCATTCTAAAGCCACAGTTAGTAGAGGAAGGGATCTTAACCATCTAGGATCCTCATCCATGTTACGCCATTTGAAGCGAGTTCATAGAAAGCTCTTGGGAAAATCAGATACTTATGCTTAAAAAACAACAACAAGCAGTCCAGCATCAGCTACCTCTCTCATCTAGATCTCAGCACCTGCAATCTACACCCCCAACACCTTCATCATCAATACCCTCACAAGTGATCGGAGTTAGTCCTGCATCCAAGTTGCTAAAGCGAGATGACTCCTCCCCTATCCAGGACTCCTCAGAAGAATCCTTGAGCGTTAATCCCACTGCTGCTGCTGGGGGTGGATTTTCAACCCAGAAGCAGACCAAGAAGAGGACTACTAGTAGTTTGCAAAAATTGACTGTTAAACAATCCTTGGCAAGTATGAAAGCTGTCACCCAGTCGCAGAATGGATCACAGTCACCATGGCGACTATGCTAGTTTAATGTCCACTATTAATGCAGCTGGTTTTAGACAATTACTTGAGGTCTTGTGTCACCGTTACCAAATTCCATCACAACACCATTTTACTAGAAAAGCTATTGCTCACCTCTACCAGAAGGTTCGTAAAAGATGTAATTATTGGGCTACAAAATGCCATTCTCATTCTACCCACTGTACACTTAACCACAGATATGACAAACGGAACTGGGCAAACTGAAGATTATATGACTGTGACAGCCCACTGGGTTGGTGATTTGCCTTCACCAGCAGGAACAGCAGCAGCATGTACCCAAGTACGTCACATTTTTCAGAGACAGGCTACTCTGTGTATCATCTGCTTCACTAAGAGGCATATTATTATTATTATTGTTATTATTATTATTATTATTATTATTATTATTATCGTAGATTTGTAAGGCACCACACTGCTCCACAGCGACAATGATAATGACAAGTAGGGAAGACAATGACATACATAAAGCAAGACATACGTAAAACAAGAACAGACAAGGCAGACAAAATGAATGGAGAAATGAGCACAAAGGGTATGGAGGACCCTGCTCATTAGAAAGCTTACATTCTAAAAGGAAGAGGACACAGCTGAAACAAGAGGAGCGAGTGTGGCTCAGAGTGGAGATTGATATAGTTGTGAGGGTGCATTAGTGTGAATAGCGTTATTGAGGATAAAGTCACCTCTAAAAAAGAGATGGGTTTTCAAAGAGCATCTAAAGATTTGAAGGTTGTGGGAAAGTCTGATTGAGCGTGGTAGGGAATGCCATAAGTGGGGAGCAGCACAGGAGAAGTCTTGAAGGCGGGAGTAAGAGGTGGTTATCAGAGACGAGACAAGGTGCAGGTCAGAGGTAATACCGCTGACAACCTGTTTGAAAAACTAAGGGATGTCATTGCAACATGGCTTATCCTGCTTGGACTCTGCTGAGGATATGTGATTTCTGATAACACCACCAATATTGTGAGAGCATTACAGCGGGGGGAATTCCATCACATTTCCTGTTTTGCTCACACAATCAACTTGGTGGTACAGAACTTTTTACAAAATGACAATGACATGCAGGCGATTCTGTCTGTGTCCCGAAATATTTAGGGTCATTTTCGTGATTCTGCAACAGCATGTATGAGAATGCAGCAGCTGCAAGAAGAATATAATTTAGGGGGAATGTACAGTGGATAATTCTTTCCGTGCAAGGTGCGGAAACTACTCAAAGTAGTCACCTGTGAAGCGAGTGCAGACACTGTTAGCTTGAGTCAAGTGATTATCCTAATCAGACTTTTTGAAAAGCAGCAAGAGAAATTGAAGGAAGACATGAAACAAAGCAATTCTGCTAATTATGTTGGACTTGTAGATTAAGTACTTTATTCGCTTCACCAGGATCCAAGAGTTCTGAACATCATTACATCATTACATTTTGGCAACTGTGCTTGATCCTAGGTTTAAGAGCTATGTCTTGTCTTTCTTTCCAACTGACCCAGATCTCAAGAGATGCAATGAGCTCCTGGTCAGCAAGCTCAAGCTCAAGTAGTACATGCCACAATGATATCTCCTCCTTCAGTTTCTCTGGAAAATGCTTATAGGAAAAACTTAGCTTTCCTAAGACACCCAGTGGTGATGCAGATAAGTCTGCACAACATTTTGACATATGGTGTGGTCTAAGAATTGGCCAAAAATCATGACAGCTCCTCCGTAAAATGAACTACAAATTCCATGAGGAAGGCCATTACCGGCAATTGCATCAAAGTACACAGACTTATGTGACGGTGGATTCCAGCGGGGATGAATTAGTATTGTTTTAGGATGATCTACACACTGATCAACGTCATCATCATCATCACCATTTATTTATATAGTGCCACTGATTCTGCAGCGCTGTACAGAGAATTCATTCATATCGGTCCCTGCCCCATTTGAGCTTACAGTCTAAATTCCCTAACATACACACAACCACAGACAGAGAGAGAGACTAGGGTCAATTTTGATAGCAGCCAATTAACCTACTAGTATGTTTTTGGAGTGTGGGAGGAAACCAGAGCACCCGGTGCAAACACGTGCAGAACATACAGACTCCCTAGTATTTGTATTTTAGCAATGACAATTAGCAATGGAGCTCTCCTCTTTGTTTGTAACCTATATAACACTGTCAATTAGACTGCAAATTCAGAAGACCAAGGGGTAAATGTATCAAGCTGCGAGTTTGCAACTCCAGCGATTTTCTCAGGAGAGTTGAAACTAGCCGATGTATGAAGCTGAGTTTTCATACAAAATCGCCAGAGTTCTGCTTCTGTCAAAATCGCTACTTGCAAAATCGCCAGAGATCAAACTCACCACTGTTTGCCACTGCAGCTATACAAGTCTACAATGTATGAAGCTGCGAGTTAGCAAACTCAGGAGAGTTTGCTTCTAAACACGCCAGATACAACACGCTGCTTGATAGCAGCGTGTTGTATCAACACATCCCTGTTACACTGCCCTGGCAGTGTTAAAATGTTAAAGAACAGATAAAAGTTTTTTTTTAAAAAAAAACGTGGGGTCCCCCCGCTATTTATGCTTAACCCTAGTGCTGCCTGACTACTGCTGGTCCCGTGAAAATCGGGGAAAAATTTTGCGTGGGGTTCCCCCGATTTTCACTTTACCAGCACTAGGCAAATTAGCCAGGGTTGGCAGCACTATAGCAGAGGGACGCGCGGCAGGGGTCCCCCTGCCATAATGACTAACCAACCCTAGACTGTTCAGCGCTGGGCTGGATTCCCTAAAATGAGCGGGCCCCCCCACCCTAGAAAGAACCAGCCCAGTGCTGACCAGCAGTAGTCAGGCAGCACTAGGGTTAAGCATAAATAGCGGGGGGACCCCACGCTTTTTTTTTAAAAAAACTTTTATCTGTTCTTTAACATTTTAACAGCTGCCGGAGCTCTGGCAGCTGTATGACAGGTCAGTGTAACAGTGATGTGTTTACAACTCACTGTTACAACACAGGAGAGTTTGCCAAACACAGGAGAGTTAGCTAAACTCGGGAGTGTTTACATCGCTCAAAATCGCCAGAGATGACCAGCGATTTTGAACATGAGTGTCAAAATAGCAGCTTGATACATTTCCAGTTTTTTAAAAACGCGATTTAAACACGCTGGCAAACTCGCACTTTGATACATTTACCCCCAAGCCTCCCAGCTCTAGCATTTGTATTTCAGCAATGACAATTAGCAATGAAGCACTGGAGCTCTCCACTTTTAGTGTAACCTATATAACACCGTACACTTTGACTGCAAATTCAGAAGAGCAAGACTGCCAGCCCTAGCATTTGTATTTCAGCAATGACAATTAGCAATGGAGCAATTGAGCTCTTTTTGTGTAACCTATATAACACCCTACAATTTGACTGCAGATTTACACCAAGCCTGCCAGCCCTAGTATTTGTATTTAAGCAATAACAATTAGCAATGGAGCTCTCCTCTTTGTGTGTTACCTATATAACATAGTACAATGTGACTGCAGATTTAAATGACCAAGCCTGCCAGACCTATTAATTCTTTCTAATTAGCAATGGAGTAATGGATTTCTCCTGAATTTCACTGTAGACCTTGAAGAACACTACTACCCTCTCCTCTTTCTATTCTACCTATGACGCTGCCCAACTGATCTACAGACTGCCATTAACTGTGCTACCTCTTCTTTGTCCCTCTGTGAAATGGCGCTTGATCATCTTGGAGGGCGGTACTTATGGAATCCAAAACTCGCGAGACCCGAGATCCAATGACGCAACAATGACGTTTTGCCTTGTATTCAATTCCGAGGGCACGCAAAAGTACAGAGCCGGCTTGGCTCGGTAACCGGATATGCTAAGTTCGGGTGTGTTCGGTTCTTGGGGAACCGAGCCTGAGCATCTCTAGTTTAATTGCATTGCAAAATCGGTACAATTTTGGTTATGCTCCCGGTCCACTGAAATGACATGCAGATATGCCCAAACTACACTTATTTAGACAAATCCACGGGATTGCTAGAATGCTGATCCACTTCTCTTACAAACATGCCTGCTTCCCACACTGCTGTTACCAGTGCCAAGTCTTTTGCATGGTCAACAATCAGCAACGTGACAGACGCCCATTTTTCTCCACAGATTGGCCCAGCTTTATGTAAATTAATGTTTAATAGACACCATTGAAATTTTCACAAAAATGGTATGAAAATAATCAACACAGTGGTGCTTGTCTTTCTTTATCGCTGATCCACTGTAGTTTATCTATAAGTAGAGTAGCTAAGTGCAGGATGGGTGAGGCCAAATGAATGAGAAAGGAGTAGCAATTTAAATTATAGTAGGAAAATAAATTGACATTCTCCCTGTATACTATGTTTAATTTAATAAGATATATTTCATGATCTTAAAATAAGAAGAAGATGGAATAGCTTTTTCAACACAGTAATTTTTGTTTAGTATTTCACTATTATAGCCACTGTAAACCCTAGATGGCCTATGAACAACTCACCTCCAGGGCCTAATCCTGGTCACTATTGCACCATTTCTTCTCCCTAGGCACTAGAATTGTAGTTATTACTAGTGCTCTTCCTCGGCATGCATAAAGAATGTATGTCCTAGTCTGTATGAACTGCATTACTGGGATTTTCAATAATAGGCAATGAGAAAGATTTTCTATCTCTGTTTATCATTACACATTTGACAAAAAAATAATAAAGTTAAAAAGAAAGGTAGAAGCCCTAAATCTGGTGAAAATTAGAGTTTTCTCCCTATTTAACAAAGTCCCCTGGTTAGTGAAGACTATCACTGGTGGACTTTTCTCACATTGTTCAAATTTTTCAACCAGAAAAAGGTACATCGCACACAACAGACAGATTGATGCGGGTAGACATTTGTTTGCAGCAGGAGGCTACTCTCCCTGTAAAACTGTTGTTGAAGGGTAATCTGAAAGTCCTCTGATAACTTGTACTCCACATAAAGGGATGTAAGCAATATATACATTTATACTTGACATTTATTGTCAAGAGAAAAATGGAAACAATATAAAATAAACAAAGAAGGTGAGTAAACCTGTCTTGTAGGCTGACCATTGGCAGCCATGAAATAATGATCAATGTCACATAAGCAGAAAGAAAAAACATCTGCAAATAGGCTTGTACTTGTACACTGCATCAAGCAAAGCTTATGCAAATTATGCCATTTTTTCCTTTTCGTAATTACCCAGTGTACAGCCGGTGGGTTTGCAGTGGAGAGATCCGCACCTCGTCCGTAATAAATGGTATGAGCCCTGGCTCAGCTGTTGCTTAATGATTGCTTCTTGTATTATGCATAGCATGGAGGGCTAAGCATAGTCACGGTTCACTGGCAGAAACAAAGACATTTGTTTTAGCAAAATTAAAACTTTCAACCTTGTAACACACATACCGTAAAAAAATGTTTTGCTTAAAGCATTACACCATTTCTTGTTTACTTAGCAGAATATAACTATAAAAGGAGACTATCGTTTAATCATATTTAATACATGTTCTTCATTTAAATTAGACTGATATTACGGGTCTTGTTATGTTATAAAAGAGGGTTAACTGTACTGTATTACATTTCCCTGAATGTTAGAATAGATTTGCTGTAGTATTGCTATAGCAATACTGGGACATTGGGATACATTATGACCAGTGTGCTCGCATTTTCTTCCACGTTGTCCAATATCCTCCAATAGTCCAAAACCATATTGCTAGGCTAATTGCTTCTGGACTACATTTTTAATTCAAATATACCTAATGTCTCGTATTTTCTCGAAAGGGTAGCAAAAGCAACCAGAAGTTGGGGTATGATTGTAATACAGATAAGGGTTTTGCTTTGCACAATTTATGTTTCAAATGTCCGCACACTTTAGGCTGGTACTAGCTAAGCTAACCTGAATCCTGCATTCCAATAGGTTATTATCTTGTGATACATGTTCGGTACTGCACTACTGTATGCCACAATGCACATGAGGGAACAAATGAATAAATGACAAGACAATTCTTTAACATGTTTAATATTAAAGAATTACAAATTACATAACACAGCTCATGATTTTAATGATTCATCAATTACACTGACACGAAGTAGAAAATAATCATCCTTATTACAATGGCTATAAAAAGTGTTTTGTGACTGATTCAGACTTTGCTCTGCCAGCTTCCATATCAGGAGCAGGCAGCAAATGGTAGGAGCAATCATCACATCTTCCATACCTAGAAGTTCTGCTAATGTATAGCCTACAGAAGACCTCTCCCTGATGTTTCTATACTAAAGACTGATCCTGTGTGAGGCTTTTCCAAAGGCTAAAGAAGAGGTGACGACTAGCACACCTCACATCTTCCGGGTCCTGCCTTTATGAGGCTATATTGAAGAATTTTCACCTCTCACTCGTCAGTTACTGTATAATTATAATGTGATATGCTGTGATACTATATCACATTGTAACATGCAATATTCTAATGTGCTATTATACTATAGCACATTATAATCAATTATAGCTGGCAGAAGTGTGCAGAAAAGCTGATTAGATATAAGTATAGCACCTATCAAGTAGGGCCGAGGAGGTCTAGAGATCAGCAGTAGCGGTCAGTGCTCGGTTGCAAGGTCAGTATGGTTACTGTCTTCTAGTACATTAATTTACTCTGGGAAGAGGTGGAGCAACAGGAGAAATAGAAAGTAACCAGATAACCCTTTTAATCAGTGAGTGATCATTACTGCAAGTGTCATAAAAGATGTGGCAGTGACATTTGTAAGCAATGCTATTAAAGTCTATTAGGAAAATTGATGTGTTTGTAAGAGAGTATCAAATATGATTAAAAGAACATTACACCCTGACAATCAGAAGGAGTTTAGAGGTGTGTCTTCAGCATATTAACAAGAATTACTCTAACTTATTAACTACACCTTCATGTGATTAATGCATATAAATGTAACAGAATATCAATCTGGGACATCCAATGGAGATCTCTGTGCAAAATATCACATACATTATTTGAAGACAACAGGAAACTGCATTTAACATAAAGGGTGTACACAGCCCTTTTAAACATCACTTATTTCAATAACTTGTAAAACTCTTCTAGAGTAATAAAACAATGTTCCATATCTAAGAGATGCCATGTTTAAAATTACTTTTTTGTAAATCTAGCCAATATACAAGCTTTGCGATTGGTCACTAGATACACTGTTCCACTGATGTTTAAGATTTGAAATGACTTTGGCAGAGCTACGACGTTTGTTGGGAGTTGTTATGTTATGCCTGGATACTGGGGATATATATATTTTAGCTCAGTAACTATACAGTGCATATCTCATTCCCTGTCCATGGTGCTGACAATGGTAATGAGGTACTGTATAAATCTACAAAAACACTTGTTCTGTCCCTCATTATTTTTTTGTATGAACATTTATTTATATAGCGCCATTAAACAAAAAAAAGGTAAGAGGTTCCCTGCTCACAGTCTTGCAATCTATATAGCCTCAAAAATAATCTTATGTTTAGAGATGGGCAAAATTAATTGGCATGGATTACAATTTAACAGTTTGTCCATTTAGGGGATTTTTATACAGATTGTCAAGAAATATATCCACAGATTTTATTGAATAACTGGCATGTTTAAAAGAAAAAGAAAAAAAGTCGACCGATTTACTTACAATAAGTTAGTAAAAAGTATTATGGCATTAAAATGCTTATATTCACTAATTTATCTGATTAAAACAACAATACAATATTTGTGCATAAATATAATTATTGATCAAACATTGTGAAGAGTTTTTTAAACTAAGAGGCCCATATCAAGGTCTTCCATGCCGTAAATTCTGTGAAAACGTAGGATTACCCCATTACTAGATACCATACCTATTTATTAAAGTGATGTTGTTGCAGATATTGGAGATCCTGCTGCATTCAGCAAACTGACGTTCGCAAAATTGTCCCCATAACTGTCTATAGGGACTGCGAACTGGCTCTGTTTAACATGCGCCGAAAAGGTTAGACCTCAGTTGCTGAGACCATTTTCCAATGCCAGTCCAGCTTGACCAAATCTTACTGCCAGTATAGCAAGCACTCTATCATCAGACCATTTTTCTTGGAACGCCCACTGAAATACACATAAATCAACCCTCACACTAGTCATCTGTTGGGTGCTATTACAGTTCCGGTATAACTGCCAGATAATAGTGATAACCAGCACGGCAGTTGTGATTGGAAGATTTGACAACGTTTGTCCGCTGTTTGGGAGCTATGTAAAGAGTTTGTCTTTGTTTACTACCTTTCACACATGAATAGGTAGCACAGAAAAACTGTATGCACTTATTTTGTGACAAGAACATGTTTGCATTTATGTTTGTTATTTATTTAGTTAGTTATTTTAAAATAATAGTTGAAATAAAATAAAAAAAATGTCAAATATATGGATTATATTGGATTTTTTTTTAGCAATGCATATTTTGTTAGTTATCATATAGTTACCAGTTTGAATTTACAGTTATATAGGTTATAATTTAAAAAACAACAATATATGTGCATTCTGATATGAAGTTAGTGTAAATACTAATGTAGTAAACATAGTGCAATTGCCTAAAAAATCCACTTAGGCCTGTATGTATGTCTACACATGTGGCTGTATGCATTGGTATTTCCACCTCTATTTACATTGTTACAAATATTAAGAAACATTTGGATTTGAATAAGAAACACACAAAAGTTGCACACCCTTTTTAAAATGCGCACATTTTGTGTTTCAACTTGAATTGGACACTTAATGGTAGTTTCCTTAATGCGTTCACAAGAGGAAGATGTTGCGACGTTTGTTCTAATTTGAGTCCAAATTTCAGGTTCAAGAGTCTCTCCCATGCAAGCTCATGGGTATCTGTAAAAGGGGCATTAGAGAAAAGTAGAAGTCTATAAATTGTAGATAGAAGGCTTGGAGCTGAGGAACAAAGTCAGCAAAGAGTTTCAAGGATGGTGAGCTGGAGGCCTCTATGGCTTTTTCTCTGTGTATTGGGAAAGTGGCTGATTTGGAAATAATGGGGGAGGGAGGGAGTGTTTGGGATTTGGTATTTATCTTGGATTTCTGCAAAGAAGGTAAAGCACCAGAGGTGTGTGATATCAGTAAGAAATATCAAGCCTTGCCTAATCCAAGGGGAGAAATAGGTATGGTTGAACGCAAGTGGGTAAGCTGGGTTGTCCTAGATTGGTATAAGGGCAGGAGGACTCAAAAGAAAGAGTATGTCTGTCCCGGAATGTTACCGTGAGAGTTTCTTTCCTTCAGGGTCTCGTTAACAGAGGAGAATCCAGGGATCTCCATGGAGATTATGTTAGTGGCGGATTTGATGGAGACCCAGATGCAAATTCTAATAGCATTACACAGCCATTTTTTAATATCTGTCAGGTTTTATAGTTGTTAAGGTGAAAAAATGAAATACAATTTTTGCTCATTTCAGATGGTATATTCCATTGTTCAGCCTGATTTTCCTGATGATGCTGTGTTACCTACGGATAATCTATGTGGCAAAGCAGAGGGTAAAGTTGTATCTTTTTTTACACTTATCTTAATGTCACTAAATTCTTAACTGTTTTTATTAGCTGTCATATGACAATAAGAATTGTACGTAAATCAACACATTTCTCCCATGTTCCATAGCCAGTATCACTCCTAATCTCAGGGGTAATTTTATTATTTTAGATTTTAATCGCTGTGTCCACAGGTACATCATTGAATTTTGTGCATTTATAATCCACTCTCCTATAGGATTGAAATTCTATGTCCATTATATGACAGTCCTGCTCCATTATTGCTCTTAATTGTAGGAGACTTTAGTAGGGTTCTTTCTCCAGAGTTAGATGGATCTTTGCAAGGCTTATCACCAGGTTCAGACTCTGTGCCCTAACTAAGGGATGGAGATGGGGTTAGTGCTTTTTCGTGTCACTCTACCTCCCATAAATCCTATAAACTAATCAATTTGGCAATTTCCTTCCCTGAACACGTTCCTGAGGTTGTCTCTACCACTTACCTCCCCAGTGTTCTATCTGATTATGCATTACTTTTGGAGATTTTGTGGGACAGAAAGAGGCTGGTTCTAGGTCTTCAAAAGTAAGCCCATATAGAATTAAAATAGAATCTAAAATCCTTTCAGTTATGACATTCTACTGGGGCTCAAATGAAGGTTTCTCCTCCACCCAGGTGGTGGTATGTGATGCCTGTAATGCAGTTGGGTGGGAAGAATATATCTTAGCCATTAAGGGTGCTTGAAAGAACCTTGGTGCAGGGATTTCCACAATAGAGTCATAAATAATCTTGAAAGTACTTGTGCTATGAATATGATGATGCTACATACTTTTCTCTTATGCAAATCAGGCTTAGGTTGAAACTGAAGGCCTGTACACTTCATTATCTGGAGTTGGACCTTCTGCCTCCCTTCATGTACACTGCTCAACATTTTCTGATTTCAGTGTCAAACACAGTCCCCAGATTAGTGCTCAAATCCGAACCCTTTCCCAACTGGACTCTGCCACCATACAAACGCTCATATACATATCCCTGAAGAAGTCCCTAATATAGAGGAGTAAAATGCATTGGATTATATGAGACCACGTAGGGATGTTTTACCAGATATTAACCTGGCAATACAAACACCGTTTTAAACAATTTGGAGCACAACTGCAGAGTGCCCTGCACTTTTATCTTCTGTGCTCCTGCAACACCTATCCAAAAGTATAAATAAAGTGTGTTTAAAGCCATTGTGGAAGGTCCTGCACCCTGGCCAAGAACCTCCCTTTGGGGGGTGGGGGGAGACAGAAGCACAATTTATGTTAGTGTACCGCAGGCTAGAGATTACATTGTTGAACTTTCATCATATCAAAACTGTACTAATACTAAGAACTGTATCGCAATTTATTTAACGTGGAGGCAACTGCACCTTCCTTTTCACTTACTGTAATCAGCACTTTCCTAAAGGTCAAGTCAATTAAGACTAAGGGGTAAATATATCAAGGTCTGATTTTTTTCAGCATTTTAAAATCGCGGGAAATTTTAGTGCCTAATTTACCAGATGTATTAAACTGAGATTTTTACTCTGATCTTAAAAATCGTTGGTCACCTCTGGCGATTTGCTGCAATGTCAAACAATCCCATGTTTAGCTAACTCACCTTTTTTTCCTGCGTGATTAGTAAACACATCACAGTTACATTGCCCCTGCCTGTACAGCTGGAGGTCCAGCAGCTGGCAAATGTATAAAAATATATAAAAGTTTTTTAAAAAATAAGTATGGTGTCCACTCACCCGATCACTATTATCCCTAGTGCTGCCAGCCTACTGCTAGTTACGTGAAAATCAGGAAAAAAAATTGCGTCCCCCCCTCCCCCATTTTCACATAACCAGCACTAGGCAAACCAGCCGGGGTGGGTGGCACTAGAGCAGGGGGACATGCAGCAGGGTTTCCCCTGCCATAATGACAAACCAACCCCAGGCTGTTCAGCGCTGGGCTGGATACCCTAGGGAGTGGGGTGTGCCGAAAAAAAACAGTGCCCCCCCTCCCCCTCTAGGGACACCCAGCCCAGTGCTGAAAGCACTAGGACTCTTCCTATACCCCTGGGCGGTGGATTGAGGGTAATAATGGCGATTAGTTAATGTAAAAACATAAACACACCATTTTGTTTTGTGGAACTACAAGTCCCAGCCAGACCAGGCTGCCATAAACAGTGTGGGCATGGTGATACTTGTATAACGGGAATTACAAATTTATTTGGGACATGGTTCAAGCCTGGACTTTGGAATTACAAATTTATTTGGGACATGGTTCAAGCCTGAACTTTGGAATTACAAATTTATTTGTATCATGGTTCAAGCATTTTTGGATTAAAATCTGCTGACAAAAGAAGAAGAAATCTGATTGGGGATTATTTTGGGGTTTTCTTATTTTTAATAAATGTATGTGGCATGAATAAGGGTGTGTATTGTTTTTATTGGGGTTTTATTTTTTTTATTAAAATTTGGTGGTTTAAAACAGGGAGTGGTGGGTTTTTTTAGCATGTTTTTTGTGGAACTACAGGTCTCAGCCAGCCCTGACACCAGGGCATCAGGGCATCTTGGCACTTGTGGTTCTCCAAGTGCCAGCATGCCCTGGCTGCCATGGGTATGCTGGTGCTTGTAGTTATACAAGTATCAGCATACCCACACTGTTTTTGGCAGCCCGGGCTGGCTGGGACTTGTAATTCCACAAAACAAAATGGCGTCTGTTTATTTTTTTACATTAACTATCGCCGTTATTACCCTACACCCACTGCCCATGGGTGTAGGAAGAGTCCTAGTGCTTTCAGCGCTGAACAGCCTGGGGTTGGTTTGTCATTATGGCAGGGGGACCCCTGCCGCGTGTCCCCCTGCGATAGTGCCACCCGAAAAGATTCTTCATGACAGCCGCATGCGGCCGCGACATCACCGCTCCACACTAACTACAAGGTATTACACCGCCTCACTATTCTATACACTGCTGGTCGCAGTTAATAGTCCGGAAGGCACTATCGCACTTCCCTTGGTAAGGGTAAGTCCCATTCGTTTGCACCACGAAATTACCTCCCTGGACTGGTCATACCTGCTCCACCGGATTGTATGTGGACATTACCCGAACAGCCCCCCATGAAATACATAGGGGATCTTCTGTTTCTATACATCGGGTCTAGTATTCTGCCCCTGAGACACTCAGAGACTATAAGGTTTAAGAATACTAAGCTATTCCTGACTGTTCAATACCCGAATACCTGGCGGTCAGATAGCTGTTACATTGTATTGTACTGCTGCTTGTGGTCCGTGAGTATCGCATATATTCTTTGCACTATGGTCTGCAATATATGTTTACAATAATTACACTTGTAAATGTTGTTGAATAGCAAGGTACCTGCTTTTAAATATTGCCTGCTTTGTTTATGAGCAATAAATAATGTTTTCACTAAAGCTGTATTTACATCTGTACTTACTTATATCAAGACCAGGGCGCAGATCTAGAAAACTACTGTACCCCTGGCGATTTAGGGGGGGGGGATTTAGGCCCCGCCCCTTTCTAAAATCTTAGTCTGCCGACGGCTGCACACTATGTGCAGGTCCGTCCAGCCGTGACAGGCAGGGACAGTGTGCTGCCCGGCTGCTCTGATCGCCCCTATCGCCCCCCACTGGACAGTGGCGGATCCAGGGGGGGGGGGGGGCGATCGCCCCCCCCTAGCAGGGGCTTGCTGCCGATGGCTGCACACTATGTGCAGGTCCGTTCTGCAGTGACAGTGTGCTGCCCGGCTGCTCTGATTGTGTTTTAAACACAATCAGAGCATTCGGGCAGCACACTGTCACTGCAGAACGGACCTGCACATAGTGTGCAGCCGCCGACAGTATCAGAAGGCAGAAAGGGGGCGGGGCCTAAATCGCCCCTGGTACACCAATTATCTAGATCCGCCCCTGCCCCTGGATCCGCCACTGATCAAGACCAGCAGCATCTATACCTGACAAAGTATTCTCATTTTGAGCTCCTTGCTCTTGAAGTACTATTTATTTTGTATAGGAACTATAAATTCCTCATTTTCCTCACTTTTTTATTTTCTGCGCCTAAGGGGAAATATTTATTTATATAGTGCCACCCACCCTGGCTGGTTTGCCTACTGCTGGTTATGTAAAAATGAGGGGGACCCCTTGCAATTTTTTCCCCCGATTTTCATGTAACCAGCAGTAGATTGGCAGCACTAGGGTTAATAGTGGTCGGGCGGGGGGACCCCACGCTTTTTTTCTCTAAACTTTCATCTATTTTTACACATTTGACAGCCGCGGGGACCTCCGGCTGTATAGGCAGACATTGTGACAGTGATATGTTTACAGAGCACGCTGCTAGGATGCAGCGTGTTGTATCTGGCGATTTTTAAAGCAAACTCAGGAGAGTTTGCTTAATCACAGCTTCATGCATTTCAGACTTGTATAGCTAAAGTGACAAACAGTCGGGACTTTGATCTCTATCGATTTTGAAAATTTTGATTTTGACAGAAACACATCTAGGTTTCCCTTCAGTACTAAACAGCTTGGCCGGTCATTGTGTGTCTCTGATAACTACCCCGGCAAATAGTTCTCTCCTGGAAGTTACCAGCACCATGGCAATGTGCTGCTCTAAATGCATAGAGATGCATCAATATTAGGAATGCTATACATGACTAAACATTATTTCATTATTATTTATTTATTTATTTATTTATTTAAAGTAATATGTTTAATCATTGTGATTTCAAATGCAATTATTGATGTCATAGGTGGTGTTGAGTCATGTCAGTGATCAGAGTTGTATGCATATTTGAAATTATATAATCATTGACATCATTAACAATGTCCTATGTCGTCTAATTTTATGAATGGGAGTTAGATAAGATTCTGAAAAATATCATCAGTCCAATTTCCAGTGTTTTTAGCTTTTAAAAGAAACTTAACTTTTTTAGCAAAGTTTTCTTTTTCATTTAATACAGTACAGACCATTTATAAGCTCCAGCATTAAAAGCTAAATCTTTATTAAACTTGAAATATAAGTACATGCTTTACTAACACTTAGGGGTTATAGATTATTGTGAATGGGATGGACCACCAAGCATTCTGCACTTCATTAGTTAATCAGAATTTCATTGAAACAATGTGTGTTGGTTTCTATGGAGCAGAAAACTTTGTGTAAATTTCTCATTTAATAGTGTTTTGGTTGCTTCTTTTATAATGTTTGTTTGGATCCCAGAGCTTACTTTAGAGATTGCATACATAACACTAGAAACCAATGATAGGCCAGGTCACTTGTAGGACTGCCCTCGGTTCAAGCAATTTTTTTTGTGTGATCAGCTCCACTCTCTAGGTGATTGTGTTACATGGTAAGTCCATGTGCATTGGCACGTTTACATTATCCCTCAATGGCCTTATAGGAACTGGACACATCACTCTGTTGTACACCACCTTTCTCATGATTTTTCAATAGAAATATCTACTATAGTGAATATATTTTAGCTATTATTAATAATATATTCAGTCTTTCTATGCAATGCTTGAAGTTTTGTATACAGAGTAGGTGACCATTTATAGAATTGACGGATAGTAACTAAGGATCTTAACTTAAAAAACTTCTTATTTAAGTATCCTGGACAAAACCATGTTACAATGCAAGGGGTGCAAATTAGTTTTCTGTTTTGCACATAAGTTAAATACTGACTTTTTTCATGTAGCACACAACTATCTACTTTAAATTTCAGTGTACAAATAAGCTATCAAGTATTTGTGTGCTACATGAAAAAACAGTCAGTATTTAACTTATGTGCAAAACAGAAAACTAATTTGCACCCCTTGCATTGTCACATGGTTTTCTCCAGGAGACTTAAATAAGAAGTTTCTTAAGTAATACTAATACAGAATACTAATGAAAATACCAAGTGACTACATAACAAATAAATGCATTTAAATGTATACTCTTCTTAAATACTTCATGATTAGCTTTTCTGTCACTTGCCAAGGTACAGCATATGCAAATATTCATTGCTAGTATTTATGATGAATGTCATGTGTCCCTCTAAAACATATTTTTGTCAGTAGAAAGTGCCTATGCTGCTGTTTACCTTGTTTCCCCCCACTATTACTGTTACTGTGGAGGCTCAGGAGAGATTTTATTAGATTTGGTATTTCAAAATTCAGCAAGCATGGTGTACATGCAGCAATTGTATCAGTCACAGCAATTCACCAGGCTCTTGTCACAGAAACACCTGGTACAGCTGAAGGGAGCTCTTCTCTGAGTGATTAGTAATGTAAATCATTACTTTGCTTTGACTTTTTGCCTTACAATATCCTTCATGTTATTTTTAAGCTGCTTCAGATTTTGTTTTATATTCTAGTGTCATTTTCTGAACCTTTACTGTAGTATGTTATATATGTTTTCTTACATGTATGCTTGTTGGAATGATAATTCTGCTAATTCCCATAACCCTGTATTTTCATATTAAAAAAAAAGTTAACATGCTTAAGATTAAATTGGCAATTTACGGTTTAAAGACACTTTTAATCTTGGCCTGTTATAGATTGCATAACTTATGCATAATAGTCTCTACTGAATCCTGGTAACCTTTAACTAATGGAATAAAACATAATTTCCTGTAATTTTCATATTAAATGATTATGAGCATCAGTAATGTCTGATAGGGTTTCCAATAGGTCAGTAGCAATAGACAGACTAATTGTGTGAACTCAATGTGCCATACTTGTACAATGTTTAATACAATTGTGGCTTACACTACTGATTCATCCTGGGTGGTGCCGGTGACAAGATAACGCCAGCTGGTGTCTTTAAGCTGGCAACACACTCCTGCACAGCATCTATTGTTAAGGGGCTGGTCTGCAATCCTTATCATATTGGTTTCTCACCCTATATCTCTCTCTCTCTCTCTCTCTCTTCACTACCTGTGCTGGTGATATTTTACTCTGACTCACCAGGTGAACCTGTGCTTTATTGTCTGCCTCTTTGTAAATTGGAGCTTTCCTCTCATCATCATCATCATCATCATCATCATTTATTTATATAGCGCCAACATATTCCATAGCGCTTTACAATTGGGGACAAACATAGTAAACTAATAAACAAGCTGGGTAAAACAGACAAAGAGGTGAGAAGGCCCTGCTCGCAAGCTTACAATCTCACCGAGGATTGATATTAGACTCTACATTGTATGCTGCTGGTTGTTAGGACTCTGCCATTAGTTTGTAATTGGCTTGTAGTACCTTTTCCACCAGAGGTGCTGCTGTTTTACCTTTGAACATTCCACCTCACCTGCAGAAGTTAACCTCCTTCTCTGATTAGTACCTACTCCTTGTAGTTCATTGTTTATCTTGTCTGCTACTGTTGCTGTCTATATACCCTGTGCATAACCTTCTCCAGTTTGTTACTTCAGTTTGACCTCTCCCTGTGACCTGTCTATCTGTGATTGCTGCCTGAATTGACCTTTTGCCTGTGACCCTGACTATGCATATTGCTGCCTGGACCGAACCTTTGCCTGGTATTTGACTTTGCCTTTCGTCTGCGACTCTACTTCCAAGCCTCAAGTTTGTGGTGTCCACTGTCTGCTACTTTGGACTTACCTGGGCTCACTGTGTTCCACCATCCAGATTTGTGGCTTGATCTGGCCTCTGCTTGTACTGTGATGCTCTCCAGTGCCATCTCCACACAGGCCACAACTGCTATTACATCCAACCTTGAATCTGTGTTGCTGTAGACTGAACCATTAATCACTCCCTGCATCCTTGGCTCAAACCTGGTTGACTTGCTACCTTGTACTATGGTTAACCCTTCATATCCTGGAACTGTTGTTGTTATGGACTAACATTGCAATTTCATATGTTTGAAATAAACAATTGCTTATACTGAGTTGCTGTTCACAGGTTCTCTGCACCAATCTGTATCTACTTAAATGAACATACTGCATTTTATTCAAACACTTCCCTTTTCCCTTGAGTTCATACTAGGTATCCTAACACCGGCCTGACCTCAGATTATTGTACTTTGCTTTTGTATGGTGCCTCCAACCGTGTTCTGTCCACCTATTATAACGCATAATACTCAAGAATAACAAGCCCATACTGTTACGAGACAAGACCTGTGGGCAACTAAAAGCATATCGCATTCAACAAGAAAGGCCTCATGAAGCCGTTCCTAGGGGTCTCATTATCTTAACTGGTATTACCCTAAAAGCTAGGACTGTTCTTTGGATAAAGTTACAGATGTGCAGCAAATAATTACAAGCAATCTGCACTGTTATTGGATGCGCTTAGTTTGCTTCTTTTTCAGTGAACTTAGATTTATAGAGAGTGGCTTATAATATGTTGCTATGAGTCTGTGGCTGTGCCCGGCCCAATCTTTATTACTGGTATGACGGTACCAGGGGGAGTTAAGCAAGAGAGGGTTCTTTCTGGATATAGAGGGCTGTAAACACTGGACTTAGCACCTACAGTACGAACATAATGGTCATTTGCCTTTGAAAACAAACTAGTAAATAGGGCTGTTTTATTTGCTGACTTGGGGCTGTGGGGCTCCTATCTATATATATGGATACCCTTACCCAGCACCCAACACTGCGTCACTGACTTATGCTGCTACCACAGTTAATTCCTGCAGTGGGGGACCCCATCCATTTGAGGGATAGGTTTAAAGTATTATATTGAGTTAGATTTAGATTTTTTTTCTTTATATAATGTGGAAGCTAAGGCTATTACTAGTGTTTTGGATTACTAAGATCCCCAAACGGTCTCCACTGACTTTCCTTTCCTCTTTAGTTTTTGGTACATATGCAAAAAAGCGGTATTGTTTTTATTAGTACTTGCTTTCATCATGACTTTTGAAATTTAACACTTACAACTGCAGATAGAGCTGAGCATTTTTTAATTAAAATGCAAGATCACAAAATTCTGTATGCAGTGATTGGCAAATGTGAAAGTAAACGTTTGTTTTCTTGAAGTTATTTAGTGTAATGGTATATTGATTCAAGGATTTTAATAAGATCTTATTCACACAAGGTGAAATTTGCAAACCTGCCTAATGTTGGAACCGTCGTTTGTCTTTCCCTTAAAATGTGACCATCTTCTCATTCACAGCAGTGGTTAGAACGCCTCCTTCTGACCTTTCAGTGGGACTGCACTAAAAATTCACATGACCTTAGGCTGCAGGCGCTGTATTATTTTGGACTATGCTATAATGCAACCATCTAGCAAATCGTTACTTCCTACATGCAATGTCTTCATTACATTTGGGCATTGAGCTTCTTTGCAGTTTCTTGCCACTTCTGCGATCAACTGGAACTATCACATGCCTCTCAGGCCGAACCAATGCTTGCTCTGCATCAATTCCTAAGTTCTGTACCAAAGGTGGCATGTACATTGATTTAAAGGTCCTGAGACCAGGAAAATTCAACCACATAATATGTCTTTTTTTCCCATTTCTATAAAATGCTCTGTTCCCACTGCCTACCAGCTGACTCCTGCTTTCCCTTTTTGTATTGTTAATATTTAACATAGAATAGCACACAGCCATGTCTGGCTTCTATTCTGACATTAAGTGAAATAACCACGGCCTGCTGTGGCATAGCAGCAGTAACTGTCACCCTTCATGGATGCACATTAGATTATGCTGTGCCATATAAACCTGCTAGTTGCCATGCTGCAGCTGCACCATATTTCCACTTGTACTGGTGTCAGGACCATTTTTGTTAATTTTTTGCTCTGCCTTTTCTGTTAGATGGATGGCTGCTTCCACAGACTGAGCATTCATGCCTATAATAACACCTAACACCTCTCCTGCACTGCTCTTCATAATATACTCAGATACCTTTCCCTGTGGCTGGTGGGTTGGTGTCTTGAAAACCCTTGGCCATTGCCCAAAAGGGTGGCGACCAGTTACCAGACAATAATGAAAACTACCAATCAATTTGTTTACACACCCACAGCATAGCTGGGTGTACAACTTTTCTCTGCTGGAATGACTCAAGCTAACTCCCCAATAACAATTGTTTGGTGTGAATATAATTAAACCGGTATAAGTATTCTCTAGGGGCTTTATCTCCAAAATACTGCCCATTATTGTAAATGCCTGTAATCAGTTACCAAAAGTGTTCGGCAGCTGTTTCCTAAACTACTCATCCCGTCTCTGCTTGCTTCTTTTATCAGATTTTGTTACCACATCCCTGAACAATGGCAGTAATGTAACAGTATCAACATTCTCTCCCCTCCCCTTTTCTTTTAAACCTTTCACTTTGTGTAAACCTAGGAGTGGTGGTAAGCGCACATAAACCTCCCTATAATTATCACCCTGAACCCGTGTTCTTTGCTCATTACCAGAATCTGTTTCAAACAAACAGTTTGCTAGTGGAGCAATGAGACCTGAACCTAGCCATACCTTCATTTTTTAACCTGGTGAGTGTGGTTTCCGGGTACTCATGCTTGCTGTGCTTTGCTGCACCTGAGTTCTGGTGGTTCCGCCATTAATGCAGAGGCTCAACTTGTCCTGACAGCAGATTTCCTGCTCAGAGTTTTGCCTGCTCTTTGCGGTCCTAACCATGCAGCATACATACCCAACAGGCTCACCTGAGTTGAAACATTCACTCCCCCTCACTTGAACCTCTCCTCTCAATATTTGTCTAAGTGGCATATTCAATGGGATTGTCAATATGCCCTACCTCTGATTGTAACAGTTTGACACTAAGAGACACCTCTGATAAAACCCCTTCACTCCACTCCTGTGGTCTATTTCTCTCAAAATGCGGCCATAGTTCCCTCTGCAAGATGAAGTGTAAACTTTGGTCTCGGCCATTACTGGAGCCCTCCTGGCATGGAAGCAAAGCAACATGTCAAATATTGCTTTCATGCCAGCTAAGTATCTATTTCACCAGATATTTACAACCCATGCTTTCTTCTGTGCAACCGAGGTACCTCTACTGGCACCTTCTGGACTCCATCTTGTTGGAGGGTTTACCAGTCTTATTTGCCTAATATGCCAGGGTTTTCTGGCTCTTGTAATCTATTTTTCGTTCCTGGAAGCTGACCTTCTTCCCTGTGGAGGCCTCACCACATCATCAATATAGGCTTCTTCCATATTATCTACCCACATAGCAAAACCTGGCTGATACAGAGGGGACTCAAACAGATTGAGAAAGTCCTCTCCTCCGCCCAAGCTGTCAATTAGCAATGGCAAATCTCCCAATGTTGACTCACCTGAGCCGTGATAGCAATCACTCAGGATCATTTTCTTTTATCTCAGCTCTTACAGCACTTAAAGCTGTCTCCCAGCCTGCTTCAGTTTCCCACCATACACTCTTTCCATTGTTATATGTGGCACTCACAACCGACTTGGATATTCGAAATTGCCTTACTGGAAACAGGGAGAAGTGGACTTTTTCTGTTTATATGCTGCAACAGCCCTGGGCATGATGCACCCTCACTTAATTTATTTAACCCATTTATTCCAGGCTCCAACACATATTTTTCACTAACTGCCTGTACAGGGGAAATCTTGACTCCACCAGACCCACAGGATTTCCCCTTCCAGCAGAATCCACAAAAAAGGGTGATTCAGGAAAGGTTCCCTCGCTGCGATCATGACCTGTCTGCTGACTAGTGTCTGGTGCATCACATACACGTTCACTTCGGAAATCAGCTGTACAGAAAACACCGCATTTATAAAAGAAAGAACTTTTGCTTTGCTAAAGAATGTATCAGTAAAAGTGATCATGATTTATTTGTCTGGCTCAATTAAACAGGTGTGACTTACTTTGGATATTACTATGCTAGTTTTTAATCAGACTCAGCAATACAGATTATTACCGTAATGTATAGAACATTTTAATAAATCACAAATACAGTTGTATAAATGCAAAACACAATTGATTGATTAAAAATGCAAAGCATAAATATATCACTAAACAAAAGTGAGCCAACAGGTTGTTTTACTTTGTAAACTGTTTATATTTTCAGTTGCATTGCATAGGTGTTCTTTGGTTTAAGCATACAAGTACATTGCAGTTTTTAAATACTGATTATTGTATCTTGTTTTGATGCAGCTGCTGCAAAACATTTCCTTTATATAATTACAGTGATGATTTGATATGATTGATTAGTGCATGTTCACTGAAGTCACAAGAGGTATGTAGAGTGAACATGCCCAAACAGTAGTTTGAGCCTCTGAAGTTCCATTTTGGTCAGTGACTGTGAGTCTGAGATTGTTCACAAACTGGCTGTGCCAACATTTTAGGGGATTAGACGAGCAATTTACTTTTTGACACGTGTCAGTGCTAAATTAAATTCTAATTATTAATATAGTGCATTTTGTTTTTTGGATTTAGTTCCATTTTGACTTTTTAGTAGCCTTGTTATTTATACTTGCCAACTCTCCTGGAATGTCCGGGAGACTCCTGCATTTTGCGAGAGTCTCACGGACTCCCGGGAGAGTGTGGAAATCTTCCGCATCTTGGCAGAATTCGCAAACGCAGAGATTCACCGGGAATCGCGGAGTTTGGGGCCAAAATGATGTAAATTTTGGAGCCCCACCCTCATCACGACCCACCTCCCCCGGCAGGCTCCCGGAAGCCAACTTCAGCAATGTTGAGTATGTTGTTATTTTGAGCACAATGATCCTTTATTTGATTACAGCCTGTGTTAAGACACTCCTGAATTGCCCTAGGTATGCAATTCACAACCACGTTTTGCCACAAAAATGCTTCCCTAATTTCTTTAGGAGTCTGACATCAGTACAAAATCTAGGCTCCGTTTGGAAACACACATGGAGCTGAGCAATGAGCGGCACTGGGGATGAGACAGGAAGCATTTGGTCTTTAAAATAGCTTAAAACAGGTGGAACTGGCCACAGGATTAAACTTGTACAAGCTGCTATTGTCAGTTCTCCTGTACTTGAGGGGGAACCCAGACCCAGAGCACAAAAGAAGTTCTTTAAAAACTGTGTGAGAGATTTAATTGAATGTGCTTTACAAAGAAATGCATTTATTATTGTAATATATATTCCACCGCTGTGGAACAAATTCCTACGTTTAGCTTCCCACAATAGCAATATAAGAGCCAGTCTACTCGTGTCCTCTGCAGAGTTTCCTGGTAACCTCAATTGTGAATGATTTCTGCCACAGGGATAACATGGACAAAATGCATTTCTTAAAACGGGTCCATAGAGAGAGACTTCTGTATCATGTGAGCAGACAAAACAGACTGTGGGGGAAGGATCTAATAAATTCTCAGAGGGACCATTAGAGTGCATTACGTTCCTCTGAATTATGTGGCTGTGCTGGGAGCTGTGTGCAGAATGCTGAGTTTTACTGATAAAGAGGATAAAACGGATGCATGGACGTCTATGGGCAGTACATATGTATCCAGCTAGAACTAGAAATGGAAGCCACAAGACAAGACCTTACTGATCTGGTTAATGCAGAATGAAACTCTGTTTTTAACGTTCTGGATTTGAATTGGACTTTGGGTGTTTTTGAATTAAATAATTTGATTTTTAATAAGTGTTATTGACCACTCCAGCTGCTAGTTTCATGGGGCGTGAACTGAGGTCACAGTGAAGGAAATGGGGACACTCAAGTGACCTTTTATTAGTGCCATCACTTTACTTCATCCAATGAAATAATCACATGAACATTTCTAAACAAAATGTATTAATCTGTGTTAACCAGGTCCCGAATTAAGGGACAATATACATCATAGAGAAGAGGTTTCCAGTGGAAAAATGAGAAATATCCTGGGAAAACTTTGGCCCATGGGATCCAGAGGCTGGATATCATTTGGAAATCAGATTGTCACAGCAACTGAAAACATTTTGCTACTGAATATATTTTAAAGATTACATATCCTGCTTACAAGCACTAAGTTTTTTTTTGTTGTAAATGCTGCTTTATACTTTCAAGTTCGGGCAAGACTCGATATAGCAAGATATTGTGACATTACTTAGCTGTAAACACATTTTTATAAAATTGTCAGTAAATATACACTATATGGAGAAAAGTATTTGGCCACACCTGTTAATTATTGAATTGAGGTGTTTCAATCAAACCCGTTGCCAGAGGTGTATAAAATCAAGCACCTAGCCATGCAGTTTCTATTTGCAAACATTTGTGATACAAAATGGGTCATTCTGAAGAGCTCAGTGACTTCAAGTGTGGTACTATGATAGGATGCCACCTTAGCATGGGGTGGTGTAAAACACACCGACCCTGTACTGTGGAGTAGTTTAATTGTGTTCTGTGGATTGGCAAATCATGCTTCTCTGTTTGGCAGTCAGATGAGCAAGTCTAGCTTTGGCGCATGGCGGAAGAAAGTTACCTACCTGACTGTATTATGCCAACTATGAAGTTTGGTGGGGAAGGGATACTGGTACTGGTATGTCAGGGTTTGGGCTAGGCCTTATATCCAGTGAAGGGCAATCTTAATGCTTCAGCATACCATGTGTCCTAATATTTTTGTCCATATAGTGTATGTTCAAGGACTAGCAACCCTATCTTTCCCACATACAGAAAACCATAATAAATATAGAGTGCACGACATTGCTCAAATTTATACAGTTTAGTATTTAGTTTGAACAGTCACGTCAGAGGTCAGGAATCAGAGGCGGGCTGGCACATTTCAGCCCGGGGGGGCGCACAGGCGGCCGCATCACATGACACGCGATGTATCGCGTGTCATTAGTAGAGGCTATTTTAGTGTTTCTTAACCCAGCGATACTTTATTATTATAAATGATAAATCTTAAATAATGAAAATAAATAACACAACAAAAAAACAAACCTCACTTTATATTGCACTTTATATGTTCCTTCTCCCTATAGCATTTTTCTTGTTCTTTTACATACCTGGCTGATTATAATGTGATTTATCCAAATGCAAAAAGCCCATTTGCTTTAAAAACCTGATGTTTTTGCTAGCAAAAGGCCTTGTCTTTTGCTTCGCCCTATATAATAATAGGGTTATTTGTTTTAGGGTTAACCTAAAACAAATATTAGGGGGTGGTACTGGGAGGAGCAGTAGGTGTGAATCTGGCCCACCCTAGCCCAGAGCTGGACTAAGACTGTGGGGCCCATGGCACTTTAGATAGGGGGGACCCTATAATGTACCATGCTTATCATTTCAGCCAATTTTTTGCCAAATACACAGGCAATACTGTGTGCACTACTGTTAGGTGCACGCAGCTCTGCCTTCACAAGCAGTACAGTGTGAAGCGAGAAATACCTCCCAACTGTCCTTCCAAATCCTGACTAAGCGATACAGTCACCAAAATTTGGGACTGTCCCACCAGATTCAGGACAGTTGGCAGATTGTCCTGCTCTCTCCTACCTGTTCTTGTCACTTTCACCACCTTTGACTGCTGGTGTCTTTATATCAGTTGCTGTTTGTTTGGAACCTGGAATGTTGGAGGACCTATTTGGAAAAAAAACAATGGGTACATGAAATTCAGAAAACTTCAACCAGCCCCAGTGTTAAATCAATAGCACCCATGTTTTATAATTAGGCCTCCCTCCAGCCCCAACATTAAAATAATAGTATGCTAAATAGATCTGTTTCCCTCTAACTAGCCCTGACATTAAATTAATAGCAAACACATGTAATAAATAGACCTATTTTCCTCCAATTAACCCCAACATTAAATTATTAGGTTTATTCATTAATTAGGAATACTATCTCCCTCGTCCAACCAGCCCCAGCACTAAATTAAATAGGTTTTATGTTTATTAAGTATAACCATTTTTCACAACCATCCCCGGCATTAAATAATTCATATTCACATTTAATAAAACGCCCTACTCCCCAAACTCAGCCCAATATTCAATTAATACCGCAAACCACCCCAACTTTAAATTAAAGGTCCCATCACCCCACCTTAAATTAATAGGCCCCACTATTAAATTAAATAGCCCCACCATCACTCCACAAATATATTAATAGCATCCACTATTAAATAGTTAGCCCCGACTACAGTGTTACAGTAGATACCCCCCACTTACCCCGGCAATAACTTAATAGGTATATTTATTAAAAGTAAATGCTTTATCCCACAACCATCACTATTATTAAGTAATTCATATTCACATTTAATAGGTAGACTTCATTTTCCCTAAGCAGCCCCACATTCAATTAATAGCTCCCAAACCACCCCAGCATTAAAGGTCCAATCACCTTCTTAAAGTGATAGGCCCCATTATTAAATTAAATTACCCCGCTATCACCCCCACAAATAAAATAGAACCCATTAAATAATTAGCTGCACCTGCACTCCACCATTAAATAGTCTACCTCCCATATTATAGACCTCCCTCTTTTCTCACACATTATATCCCCATACCCCCCCACAAACACACACACACACACACACACACACACATTATATTACCATACCTCCCCACATACACATTATATTGACATACATACACACATTATATTAACATACTCCACCCCTCATACACACACATTATATTAACAACCCCACACACCCATTATGGTAACAGACTACCCTGCACACTCAGATTATACTAACATACTCCCCCCCCCAATGCACACATTATATTAACATACTAAAGCCCATCCCCAAACACACACATAATATTAACATACCCCCCCACATGCATTATATTAACATTACCCCCTCCTCACACATATCCACTATACATTAACATACCCCCCTACTTACCTTGTTCCATTTGCGTGGTGCACTTCCCATGTTCTACGTGCACCGCCAGGTCTCTCTCAGTTAGGCCACACATAGGGGAGGAGGGACGATCAGATCCACAGCCAATGATGGAAGGTGGCTGGTCCCAGAGGAGGGGCCAGCCACAAAGTAATAGAGACTTGGACCAGTACCCTGCATCGGCCCAAAATAGCCTTTTTTCTGTCCAGTCATGGGGCATCTGTCCCTTCGGCCCATCCCTCCCTGGCAATACCACCACTTCTCCTACTGCTTTCATTGTAAAACTATCAGATTTTATTCACTTACATTCTCATTCTATTTTTCATATCGCCATTAAATTTCTACTTTGACCATTGTCTCATGTTAAATGCTATTGCAATTTCCATTCCCATACCCATTTACATGCCTTTACTAACATTAAAATGCAAGTTAAATTTTTTTTATTTTCACCCATACCTAGTTTATCTGTGGTGCGCTCATCAGCATCAGAATACAGACATGGATCATTGCAGAAACTGAAAACCTGATGTTTACAGACGGGCCCCATAATTACATATTTGGTACAGGCCCTGCAATACCGCTCTACCATCCAGGGCTCCCTCCTCTTCATCATACAATACTTATTGAAAGAGAAGCTTAGGCTTGGTTCCCCAAGAACCAAACATACCCGAACTTAGCAGATCCGAGTACCGAGCCGAGCCGGCTCGGTACTGTCGTGCTCCCTCGGAATTAAAAGGAGGCAAAACGTCATTGCTACGTCGTCGGATCTCGCAAGTTTTGGATTCCTATTTAAGATCCAAAATAACGGTGGGAGGGAGGGCGGACCCCGTTTTTCTCTTCTGCCACTGCTGTGTGCCAATGTGTCCTGTATGTGCTAGGAACTGCCGTGTTTGCGTCATTGCTCTGTCGCTTAGCATCCAGCCAGGTCGCTGCAGTATTTGTCCGAAGTGTATGAAAATAATATTGTGATCTGTTGGGTGGTCAAAATTAACTGCAAATGACTTTGACTAATGTTATTGAGGTTAATAATAATGTAGGAACAAAAAAAAGTGCAAAATTATGTGATTTTAGCATATTTTAGGATGTTTTCTAAAACAAAACAAACCAAAACACATGAGGGCAGTGTTGCCAAAACCACTTCACGGGGGTCAGTGAGCATCTCTACTTATTGGTGACGATAGTTTCAATATTTTATGTACCTACACATTTTCCAAACAGGTGCCAACATTCCAGGATGCATATAAGAACCCAGTACCAGGTTGTGAAAGCTGCAAAAACAGGTAGGTGAGAGTAACACCATTTTAATACATAATGTCATGTTTAAAACAGTGTAGCCATGCCCCATGTTGACCATGCCACCAAGACTGTGGCCACGCCCCCTTTGGCAGCACCATGCAGTGGCAGCAAACAGCCTTTATCTTCTCATCTATGGAGCAGGGGTGGATGCAAAAAGTTTATGTACCGGAGCCCCAAATTCTTCTTGGTGGTCCTGATTTTATCCACACACACTGTTTTGTATCCTTTCATTATATTTTAGTTATAATGGAGTTATGAGTGATTGCTCCAGTTTAAATATGTGCTTATAGTACATGTAACATGATCACTTACTTTTTTAGGATAATAGGAAACATATAACATTTCACTGCATAAGTGAAGGGAATACTCTTTGGGAAAGTATCCAAAGAGAGCTTAGAACCTGCATCCCCACAGAATCTTTGTGAAAACAGTGGTTACCCTTCAACCATGGACTGTGGTTGGCAGAGAAGCATCTTGATCATATGTCAAATCATGTGTCTTTTTCTTATGTTGGTGCCTCTGCAAAAAAAAAATATGTATTTTGCAAAAATTCCATTGAAATAATCAGTAGAGAAGTAAGTGTTTTGCTTGTATGTATGCATGGCAGCTTTTTATCTCTGGAGGTTTGAGCATGGCTCAGAGAGCGAGATGAAGATTCCACTGCCTAGCATATTGTGCGCTCTAATCTGTATGTAGAAGCATCCCTAATAGCTGTCATTGGATTTCCTAAGAGGTGCCTGTCGTCAGGAGGAGGGGTGGGGGGAGAGATAAATTAAGTGTTTGCGCTTCATCGCTGCCTATAGGTCGTTGATGGCTGCTGAGTAATGATTTTTCTCTTTCTAATTGGTGGAGAGCAGCATTCCTTAATGGATGAGGGCCTTGTTCTCCATCCCTCCTCCCTTTGTCTGTGCTTCCGCTGTCTCTTTAATCAATAACCTAGCTGTGCCCACTGCTCAGGAGTTTGTGAAAGCTCCTTTGTAATAATGGATTGCCGTGGATTACATAAACCACTACCTCCTGCTGAGTCAGCCCTCTGTCAGGGGCCATTCTTTCCAGCAGCGTTATAGCTTTCTAGAGCGGCTGTTAGAGAGCTGCCTGCGGTGACTGTTGCCTAGCTGCTGTCCTGCTGCCCCCATCCTGTGGTTAACATCATCCTATATGCGTCTGCTTTGCTGTGAGCTTTCCTATGCAAATATTATTGGAAGTGTACTTTCTCTAGCCGTCTCGTACGAAATATTCCTTTCCATATGCTAACA
The DNA here is from genome assembly GCF_038048845.1 of Mixophyes fleayi. Taxonomy (NCBI): domain Eukaryota; kingdom Metazoa; phylum Chordata; class Amphibia; order Anura; family Limnodynastidae; genus Mixophyes; species Mixophyes fleayi. Next base: position 294,755,670 of record NC_134403.1, on the reverse strand, counting down.
ATATTGTAATCTTATGACTTTTTTTTTAAGCTGCATACATTACTATATGACAAAGGCAGCTGAGTATATATGATTGTTTGCCATACTGTTTTCAAGCCTAACACTGCTTTTCATCAAAAAAGATGGTGAACAACTACATTTCGGAGAACAGCAAGAAAATTTAATTTAACATAGTGTGTCACTTACTAGCTTTTTTGTTTATATTAGCTTTTGCTACTCTCCTTCAGGAACCCCCCTAAGCTCCCCCATTGATTACACTGATATGATTACTGCAGGAGAACTGAAACCAGTAAGATGTGAAAAATAACACTCTTTTTCATCTTAAAATAAGATTTTGCATACTGCGTGTGCATACGAAAAATGTTGGTCCACTTTACGTTTTTGTTTATCCCTGGCTTGTGCCCCTTTCTGTCTGGAGAGGCGGAGCAGGGGAGGCAGTGGGCATGAAGGCGTAGGCTGAGTATAATGAAGACGTGTGCACGTAATTTCTCTCTATTTATATGCTGGAGATTGCTGCAGATAGGCCTGTCAGGAAGCGTATCTGTTGCGAGCGGTCTACTCTTGGAGCATTGACTAATGCTGAGCATAATGATCATCAGAACAGACAGTGTGTAGCAATAGGTATAAATAAACAAAAATAATGCCCCCCCCTCCAAAAAAAAGAAGAGACAGTGATGAAACCATCAGTGCTCACAACCTGCCTGGTTCCTGCAAATACAGGGGGATGAACAGCGAGGGGTCCTCCTGCAAGAGTCAGCAACCAGCACCAGGCTATGACAGGCTGGACTGGTCACACTGTAACAGGTAAACCTGCAGCATATGGTCATCCTGTTATAATGTGACACAGCCCCAGTCTGTTCAGCACAGGAGCTGATTTGCAACAAGGGGGATCAGGCTGCAAGAAAATGTGGACCTTCTCCCTTAAGAAAAACAGACCCATGCTGACAGTCCAGGCTTATTCCAACAACCTTGCAGGTGGGTGTTGGGGTAATAAATAGTTAAAACAAAAATCAGTATTTTATATTTGTGGCACAACTGATCCAGCATGCCCTAATTGACCCCAGGTGCAATTTTGACAGGAATGAACTACATTGTATCAATATAGTTCTATGCAGTTAGACCAGTGACGGGCAATAGGTTGCCCTAGGACCGCATGTGGAACTCCAAGCTTTCACCTGCGGCCCCCAGCTCCTTCCTGCTTTATTGTCAGTATTGTTTGTTATAGCTTGTAATGCCTGCTGATATGTTATTAGTGATAGGTGTCTCTTATTTTTATTAAATGTATTCATTTAACTTATTAAGGGTAATGTGTTGAAGTTCAGAGGGCTGTCCATGCTGCCTCTGAAGCCTATTAGGTCTATCCATTACTAAGTGATCAGATCGGCTTTCTCACAGTGCGACCAATCAGAGCGAAGCTGGGCATTGGAATGTATTACTAGTTTTGTGTGTTTGAATGTTTTTATCACATTGGTCTAACAGTGCCTAGAAATGCACTTTTCTGCAATACTGCTAATGGAAGGTCCGAAATATAATTATTTTAAGACCGAAATTAAGGTAAACTAGGCAGTATTTTAGGAGAAAAGCTGAAAACTTTAAATTAATGCAAAGTGTGGTCCTAAAGTGTTAGTAGACTTTCAAGTGATGTTTCACGCTTTCCACCATGCTAAGTGCAGGTTGATACTACAGGAGCAGTGTTGAGGACATAGAAGTAGATGTGCATCTTGAAATGCGCTTGGTTAACAAATAATCACACACACAAATAAAGGAATAGGTCTCCTGGAAGTCCAGGAGACCTATCTGGAATTTGGGAGTTTCCTAGACATCCCAGGAGAGTGGGCAAGTTTGGGTATAACAAGCAGACAATTATACAAATGGGAATAATAAAAACAAGACCGTTACTGTCAAAGTGTTTTCCGTAGCATCATTGGCTTTTTTTTATTGTGCAACTCTTTTTTTCTTTAATAATGTCTAACCTGCTTGACTTGTTGGATGAAAAGACAAATCCAACAGATCCAGGTAGAGACAGATATGCATTGAGAAAAAGCAGCAGTCATTCCTCACATATCCAGCCATGCAGCGACAACGACACACAGGGCCTAATGCAGACTTGGTTGCAAATTGTGCGTAATTTATGCTAGAAAAAGCTGCATAAAAACAGTGGCTTTATGCATGTACGCATCTTAAGTTTTTGTCAGGCACACTTCACAGACACCTACATCCCACTTGTGCCCATATTTTTATCCATTTGTTTTATGTGCAGCAAATGCATTCGCTATTAAGCATTAATAAAGGTACTAAAGCCTCTCTAATACAACATAAACCACTCCCCCAAAAAAGTCAGATTTTTTTTTTTTCTTAAACATGGACCATACTTGCCAACCTTATGTTGGCCGGGTCCATTACTTCTTGGAGGGCACGAGGGTGTATGGGCGGAGGGGGCGGGGCATCAAAGTTTGCATCAATTTTGCTCCGCCACTAGTGATGTAATGCCTGTTATGTACAGTAGTAAAAAGACCGCAAACAAGCATTACATCACTGGGGGCGGGGCCAAAATGTAACGAAGACCCGCTCCCTCCGCCCGTACATGCCAGCTCTAATTTAGTGAAGTTGGCAGATGCGGGAGAATCACCAGCTTTCCAGGGATTCCGGCAGACCGACCAGGAATTTGGGAGTCTCCCGGACATTCCAGGAGAGTTGGCATGTATGACATGAACACAAAAGTCTAATATATGCCCATGGGACAAAGTTGAGTGAGAAGCAGACAATGACTAAGAAGGGGAGATAGAGTAAGGATCCAAAATTATGGGATCCAGACAGTGTCTTCTAGTAAACTTTTATTGTTGTTATAATCATCTTTTCTCATCATCATAATGAATAAGCCTTTAATATTCCTCAGTAATGCATTGTGTATGTATGTATTCCAGGTAAATTTGTATTTTATTGCACCTATTTCATTCACTGACAGTTGCATTTGGTAATGCTATTTCAAGCTGAGAGAATCTAAAAATAACATTTTGCAGACACTTGGCCAGAAATTATTCTTTTGGGAAAAAAATGTAGCGATTAGAAAATGGAACGTCTGAAGGAAAACAAATGATAATCATGGGTTACAGACTGACGACAAGAATCACTAGGTCAAACCACACAAACTACATCATCCTACTCACAGCTGCAATTATTGTTACCCAACAGTGGCCAAATAAATACTGTTCCTACCTCTGTCCACCACTATTATTAGCACCTTCTCCACTACATACTATACCATAAGTCAACTGAGAAAGCCAGTGATATAACATGAAAAAGGTGGTTCTTGGCCAATGTTGCTAGCTAATGGACAGTTCTTAGCTCATGGATTTTGGAGGTAGTCAGACCTGTGTGTAATTCGTGGAGCAAGGATGAAGGAGGAGAGTCAGGTCCTGCCAGCTGGCAAACACTGGACCTCGTAAGTGAAAATAAATGCAAATAGGATGTTCTTCCAGACAAAATAGCCATTCATTGTAAACAGTTTTCCAGTTCCGGGTAGATGTAAATAACTTTGCAGCAGAGACTGCCATTACCTCCACTGCTGCTATGTTTAGCAACAGTGCATTGGTGCGTGTGCACAATAATGCTGGATATGAGTTTAGGGTAAGAAAACAACATGATGTTGCCTTGTTTGTGGGTGAAAAATGCAATAGGGCTGATTGCTGTCTGGGTGATGCTATTGAGTAGACTTCAATCTCAAGTGGAGAAGAAGATGATTATGATGTGATTATTGTACAGCATGGTGCATGCACCACTAAGTCCTAAACTTTCTTTTTATGAGTGGCATACGTGTAGACAGGACAGTTTATAATTGTCTGTACACTGGTAAATGTCCGTACACCAGGCGGACCTATTATAGCATTTCCAACAGTTTTGACATAAGGCTGGCTGCCATTTAGACACAAAGGTCTTCAGTAGAAACACCTTTAATACTTTTCCTGCTCACTACAACAGCAGCATACTTTCATTAGAAATATGGGGAGACACAGCTACCTCCACAGCTCCTATTGTGCGGCATATTTAGCCGTACAGGATGCAGATAAACTGATGCTCCTGCCCAGTGTCTGACTGGGGCATGAAGGGCCCACCGAGGGAATGCAATGGTAAGGGCCCATGAAATAATGTGTGCCACCCACTGCTGAAGGAGCATGAGACCAAAGCTGAGTTGTGTCACTAAGGGAGGCGTGGTCAGCCTAGAGCTTAAAGTTTATTTTTTTATTTTGGTACTTATTAATTATACAGATGCCACACTAGCTCCTCAGTGCCATGCTGCTTCTTCCACTTGAACCACTTTTTTAGAAACCCTTGCTGTCTTCCTCAAGTCAATAACAGCCAGACATGGGAAGATTTCAAACAGCAGCTCAAATGGAAATAACGGCACATCACTGACGAGCTACAGTGGTATCTGTATAATTAACAAGCACCAAAAGAAAAAACTTTATTCAATTAAATACGTTTTAAAAAAAGCATACATATATATATATATATATATATATATATATATATATATATATATATACCGTATATACTCGAGTATAAGTCGACCCGAATATAAGCCGAGGCACCTAATTTTACCACAAAAAACTGGGAAAACTTATTGACTCGAGTATAAGCCTAGGGTGGGAAATGCAGCAGCTACTGGTAAATTTCAAAGTACATGCGACAAAAACAATCACAGTAATAGCAATAATGATAGGCAGATAGAGCAGTATAGTGTCATCAATAGTCCTCTATAGTGTCATCTATAGCAGTATAGATCATCAATAGTCTGTATGTAGGCAGACAGTTAGCTGTAATGTCTTAATACACAAAGCAGTCACTGGTGGATGTCAGAAGGAAATATGATTATGGATGCTGCTCTTGTTGTCCTCTGTATGTGTACAGCGATGTTGTGCAATTACCTTGGTATGGTAGTTAATGAGCTTTAACTGCCATAATCGAGAATGCTGCAGCTCCTAGATCTGGTTTCAGTGTCCTTATGCGCACCTTTGTCCTCTGTTGGCGGTGACATGGTGGAGCGTTTCGACGGTTAACGCGATGTTTAGGGCAGCTATGGATGTGCTCGGGACCATTGTGTGGCTGCTGTAAATCCTGATCATGTGGTGGTATTCCCCTGTGTAAGCGCTGTGCGCTCCGTGTCTGGCTCTGTTGCCGGATGTCCTGCTGCTGCAACCCGCGCATGCGCGGTAACCGGTGCTGGGAGTCCTGGAGCATCACTCGAGTATAAGCCGAGGGGGGGTTTTTTCAGCACAAAAAATGTGCTGAAAAACTCGGCTTATACTCGAGTATATACGGTATATATATATATATATATATATATATATATATATATATATATATATATATATATATATATATATATATATATATATATATGTGTGTGTGTGTGTTATACATTATCTATATTTTAATTTTTTTGCACTTGAATTATATAGATAAAATAGTGTACATACACTTACGCAGATCACCTCTCTTCTGATGTCTCTTGTGTAGCTATGAAAGTGGTGCAGTACACCAGCCTGGGGGTAAATGTATCATACTCCGGTTTGTACAAGTCGCCGGAAATCGGCGCGTTGACGTCTAAAATTTAAAGCGGCTTCCTTGTAAAGGGAAACTTGCCTTTACAAGGCAGCGCCGCTTTAAATTTTAGCTGTCAACTCGCCGATTTCCGGTGACTTGTACAAACCGGAGTATGATACATTTACCCCCTGGAGTCTGATAGGAAATAATGGTGGCAGGTGTGATAGCAGCAGGGGATGTCTGGCAGAAGGAAGGAGAAATGTGTTGGTAGAGCCAACGGCAGCATGGGGTGACTGGCAGTGGTGACCACTGTGGCAGATAAGGTAGACACACCGGTCCCCATAGTATATTAACACTTTACATACACAAACACACCCAATCCCCACATTATGTTAACCATTTACATGCACACACACCATTCCCCACAGTATGTTTACCTTTTACATACACAGACACACACACACACACACACACACATCAGTCCCCACATTATGTTTACCCTTTACATACACACCAAGAGTCCCCACAGTATGTTAACCCTGTACATACATATATACACACACCAGTCCCCACAGTATGTTAACCCTGTACATGCATATATACACACACCAGTCCCCACAGTATCTTAACCTTGTACATACATATATACACACACCAGTCCCCACAGTATGTTAACCCTTTAAATACACACACCAGTTTCCACAGTATATCAACCCTTCAAATACACACCATACCCCATGCTTTACATATACACATCAAACCAGAGGCGGAACGAACAGGGAGGAGGAAACCAGGGGCCTCTGACACTCTACACCTGCCATGCAGTGGGTCCCATTATCTCCATGGCCACCTTCCGTACAAATGGAAGTTCCGCCACTGTACCAAAACCCACAGTATATCATTTAAATACATACACCAGTTTTCACATTCTATTGACCCTTTAAATACACACAACTGTCACCACAGTATGTTAATCTTTTACATACACCGGTACACACAGTATGTTAACCCTTTACGTATACACGCAACAGTTCTGTAGTATATTAAGTCAAACACAGAGTACTATATATTAACAATCACACTTACCTTATCTATAGAATGTTGTGGGAGATTCCCCTGCCTGCTTCCTGGAGGTCTCTGCAGATCCTGAGGAGGGAATTAAGGGGAGGCACTTACAATGAGGTCGCTGGTCCCTGGAGAGGGGCCAAACACCAGGAAGAGCAGCAGTAACCCCACCCCCTACTATCTGTGACAAGGTAGAAGAGTACAGTCCCTCTTATTTCAGGCTTTCCCATCCAGTCCATTATAGGATCAGCTTGGGAGGCATATGTCATCCTGCCCCTAGTGCAGATCTTGGCCATGCGCCCTTTGGAAAGGGGTGGATCCTTCAATATTATGTTCCATACCACCCGTTCTAAATTTCCACTTTGACCGTTGGTGCTCGCTATATAATTTCACCTAGCACCACAACTAACAAGCTTATGAAAAGGACAGTTGCTTACAGAGAGACATAAGCTCACTGTATATAGTAATTACTTTTCAAATAGGTGTACACAAAATATGATGTAATTTTTAAACACCCAGGGCCTCATATATAGTTAAATGTAAAAATACGTAGAGCGTAGATGCAAAAATGTGTGTTTTTTTACATGTGTATTTTAAGTTGCATGTGTCAAATGACTGCTGTATCGTCTATAAAAAAATAAAAAGAATCCCCTACCCCCAATTCCAGAATGCAGGGTTACAACAAGCATGGGCTCCCTCTGTAATAGTGGGAAGCAATCCCAGCTTATTCAGCATGGGCCTGGAGCCTCTGGGGTAGGGAGAACAAACGAGTGAGTGCCCCCTCCTCCTTGAGTGGGCACCAATAGTAATAATAAAAAGTAGGCACCACTTGAGCAGCAAATATGCCAACCCAGTGGTGCCAGCTACTGTGGAACTGCAACAGCCATTGTTTCGTTGTCCATGTTTGTGCTTGTGGCTCTACAAGGGGTTTCTACAGATGTGTCCAAGTCTAAATAGGACACATCTGTAGAGCTGCGCTACACTTACATGTGTCTGACCAAAGTGTACTGAACTTACACGTGTATGATCCTGATCCATTTATCTAGATCCAGGTGCATCTACAGTTTTTTGCGCATGCACAGTGCTGCAAAGCTCATTTTTACCTGCCACAAATATACTTATATCCACCATGTCCAGCATCCAAGATCCTCTTCAACATAGTATGCCCGATATGGCTGACAAACGCTGTGTGCCTGCATAGCAAATGGGCAAATATCTAGTGGCATGTCACAGCAGTCAATTTCCAGCAGCTTGAGACTGCTACAGCCACTGCAAATAGAATACCAGGATGCGCCATAGGGGGTCAGATTTCTGGTGGGTTACAGTGTAGGTTCACCACAACATAACCATCTGTCAGTCATGACCGACTCACCACAGCAAAGAGGAGCCAGGATTTTACGGAAGCGATAAAGGTAAGTACAAGCTTAGAATTTTTAAATGGCTGTCCCCACACACTAATTAGTATAAAACAAAATAATCTGGAGTGGAGAACTGTTTAAGCTGTGACATGCTTGGGGTTTATAGAGTAGAATAGATATGTTCAAATAATTCAAGGCCTGTGCTGCTTTAATATAATAAAGAAATACATCACTTCCATTCAGTGGACATATTTAAAGTGGATGTAATACAAGTGGACATATTTAAAGTGGATGTAATACAATAGAGGCTAAATTGGTTTTTAAAGGACCTGTGATTCAGAAAGAAATCTTGACATACCTATATACATTATTGTGACACTTTTGGTCCAGAATAAAATATAAAGCATTTCTTTCTTAATAAAAAAGGTGTAAGATTGGACTGTCTCTAGAAAATATTCCATAGGCTGTATTATATCAGTTCATTTGTCCTGCATCTTTGCTAGCAGCTACATAGTGATCAATGTTAGAACCATCATTTCTTTATGTATATATCTCAGAACATACAGGGAAATCAATAAAGCTCCACTGCTTCTGAATTGTTTAGTCTTACTATATAGCCGTAAATCCGACAAAATAAGCTTTACAATTGCCAATACCATGATAGTTGAAAGCAAATTTACGCTTTAATATGATTTTAAAAATAGAGATTAGCTCTTTTTGCCTGTTCCCCACTCTTCAAGTTTTTCAGTACTTGCTGAGATTATAAATTCACAATTTTCAAAGTAGCAGATCAAATGTATTTAGTATTTTTCATCTATTGCTGCTAGCACTTGTATCTCTCTCTGTACCTCATTACCTCTATCCTGCCATCTTGTTTTGTACATTCCAGCCTGTATTTACTCAACTCCTTAAACCCCTGAGTACCACAACTTTTTCCTGCTATGATTTTAGTGTTCGATAATCGGTGCCAGGCTATGCAGTGATATCTGATTTAGAGACATATTATAACTCAGACACAAAGCACAGGTGTTATATTACTAAGCACTTTGGAACATTGAACAGATTTGTTGGTGGTGCTTCTTATTTAATTTATTTCTTAGGGGAGAGAAAAGTCCCCCTGAAAAAAAGCTTCTGATACCCCCTGAGCGCCCCTCTCTTTGTTTTCCTTTGAAGTCCAAACTATCGGTAAATTCTCTCTTCTCCACCTTCGTGTTGTGTTCATTGTCTAATTCTCCTTATGGCAACTATGCTCTCCTAGAAATAGCCTGTCCTGTTCTGATCGGACTACCTCTTTCTACAACAAAACCCTCACGGCAGCCCTAAAAAAATATAACTCCTTCCGTCACATATAGGGGGGGGAATTTAAGTTGGAGTGAAGTACTACCAAAGCCTCGCACAATGAGACTCCGCAGCGATGTCTGGCCTGAAATCTATGATCATTTTTGTTTGTACCTCATATAGGTGCGAGCAAAAATGACTGGAGATTTGTGTACCATAATAAACGCAAGTACAGGAGTACTTAGTGCAAAGCTCTGTCAGCACTCCACAGTAAATTTTATTCCGCCCATAGTCTATGACAATTTAAATTTCAACCATGGTACACCAAACAGACCCGCCACCTGTAAAAGTGCTCTCGCACTGCTGAGTGCCAAAGGGAAAAAAACAAATAACACAAACTCCACCCACCTTTTCCTATACTCCCCAATCCACCCTCAGTTCATTCTCTCCAGTAACTGAGGATGAAGTCTCTGCACTCATCTCATCTTACAACCTGTCCCCTAAACCCTATTCTCTTCCCACTTCTCCGCTCCCTCTCCCACTGCACCTGGCTCTATCCAATGGCACATTTTAATTTTCCGTTAAACAGACACTTATCTCACCAATCTTAAAAAACCATCTCCTGACCTTGCCTCTCTCTCCAACTATCATCCCATATCTCTTCTCTCTTTTGCCTTCAAAATAATTCAAGTGACTGTACATGCCTCTGCCACTTTCTCTCGCCTCATTTCCCTCTCATCTTTCTGCATTTGGGCTTCTGATCCTAACATTCGACTGAGACTGCACTCGAAAGTGATCAGTTTTCTACTCACAGAAAAGTCCTAGAGTCACGTTTTTTTACTCATCCAACTGGACCAGTCTGCTGCTTTTAAAACTGTTGATCACCCTCTTCCCCTGAACACTCTTCACCACATTGGCCTTTGTGACCAAGTTCTTCCTGGTTCACTTCCAACCTATCAAACTGCTTTTTTAGCATCTCTTCTCTGGCACAACGTTCACTCCATTCCCACTATCTGTTGGGGTCCCACAAGGCTATGTCTCCTGTCCTCTGCTTTTTCTCACTGTGCACACTGTCTTCTCTTGTGGAATAATTTGTGTTCTCTTGTGGAATAATTTGCTCATTCGGCCTCCAGTACCACCTTTATGCTTATTATATCCAAATCTACCTCTCCTCCTCGGACCTCTCCCCTTTCTGTTATACATTGTGTTACTGTCTCTCTGCTATCTTCACATGGATGTCTCAATGCTACCTAATGCAACGCTTGTCTAAAGCAGAGCTTCTCTTCCCTCCTGCCATAATTACCCCCACCTTTCAAATCTCCCTCTCCATCAATTATACCACAGCTTCTTCAGTCTCCTAAGTCCGCTGCTTTGGTTTCACACATAACTCTCTGCTTTATTCCTGACATCCAATCTGTCTACCAGTCCTGTCATCTCTGCCTTCACATTTTTCCAGAATACAGCCTTTTAATAACCAAGATGCTGTCAGAACTGTTATTTATTCTCTATTCATTTCTCACCTTGACTACTGCAACCAGAGGCAGATTGGTAAAATATTCTGAAGGTGACAAAAATAACTGTAGGCGAAATCAACTCAAAGTAGGCGGGGTTAGCCTTAGCCACAATGGTGCTATGTGAGGCCAGTGCTTGAGATAGCAATAGCAGAACAAGTATATTCACGCATTCATAAATTGGCCCCTTAGTGCATGCAAAATCTTCATTGAGAAGCCTCTGACCAGCATTTCTCAACACCCCATTAACATGTACACTAATTGGTGTTTGAGCATGATGAATAAGACCCATAATATACAATAGAATTACTATTCAGACACTCAGATGAAATTATTAAAATTAGAAGATTGTGTTAACCTGCCATCTTTAGGTTCAATTATGTGGCATTGGACACCATTGTGCCTCTGTTTGTCCACGTCACTTGTTCTGATTGGCACTGTTTCTGCAAAAGAGAATGAAGAAAAGGTATGAAGAGGGGAGAAAACAAAGATTAGAAGGGAGAAGCAGTGGCACAGGAGTACAGTGGGCTTATGGGGGCATATGAGCAAAAAGCAGGGGGCACACACACAGAATGCCGGGGGGGGGGGGGCACAAATAGGTATAGAGAGAGACATACACAAAGGGTGACACAGATACAGGGGGTGTCAGAACCAGACATGAGGGGAGGTAGATAGCTACAGACAGAAAATGAGGTTAAGTAAAGCAAGGCTATAAGTAGAGATTGAGAAGTCAGGACAGTTCCTCTACCAGCCAGATCTATTACTGTATGCCACATGATTCTAGCACAATTCAGAGGAAGCTATTCACCACTTCTATTTCTGTCTGCAAATCCATAATCTGGCTCCCTATGTCCTCCAGAATCCAATTCAAAGCCCTTAACTACGCCACCCCTTCACGCATCTCAAATATCATCTTGAATTAGTCTCCTAATGGGCCTCTTAGATCAACCTCTGACTTGCACCGTGCCTCATCTCTGGTGACCACTACTCATCTCTCACTCCCAGGTCATACTCCCCACAACCTCTTTAAGCGCTCTCTGAAAAATCTTTATTAAAGGTTACCCGACTCACACCTATACTACCCATGCTAGTGTGCCCTCAGAACTGTGACAATCTCCACTCAGAGCCACGTGCGGTCCTCTTGTGTCAGCTGTGTCCTCCACCGATTGTAAACTGTCTCATGGGCAGGACCCTCACTAACCTTTGTTTCCATAACTGCATTTATTTTGTCTGTATGTCCATTTTTTATGTAGTCCTGTATTTTATATTTTCCAGCAGCGTAGAACAATTTGGCGCCTTACAAATCAAGGACAGTATTAATATAATTATAATATAATTATAAGCCTCTGCAGAAGTCACTGTGATGTGGAAACACATTGGGTGTGAGAGGAGAGAGTTTAAGCAAATTAAACATTTATTTAGTCATACCACTAATCTGCCGACTGTCAACACGAATGTGGATATTTCAGTAAACCGGCATATGGGAGGCTTCTTCCTAAAACACTGATTGTAACCGCTGGCACAGGAATACTACTTAAAGCTTCTAGCTAAGGCTGCTTTGAGCTCACATAGCCCCTGTTTGGATCTTTTCCAGCAACTATCCACGTTTAGGAACTTTGTTTTGCCAATTGAGGATTTACCATTAAACTAAGTGAAATATCTTTCTACCCACTGCATATTTTTAGGCACGTATTGTGTTTCACAATACTCCTCTGCAATATCGATTTGGAACCGATTAGTTCCTAATTTATAGGTTTTCAATATGTACCAACAATAGGTATGCATGCATCGTAAAACTTGGTACATAAATGATACCTAGAGCTATTCCTCTAAAAGAGAAATAATTTGAGAACATATACAACAAATAGAATAGTAATAATCTAATCCTGCTCGCCTGGGTAAAATACAGAAAATTATTTCATTAAAATGTTACATATTTCCAAACAACTTGCTTCTTGCCCAAGGTTAGATGGGTTAAGTGTATCTAAAACACCTTTCAAGTCAAGCATCTTAAGTCAATAAGCCTGCTAGACTGACTATTCTTGTTTTCTGCTTTTATGTCCTGAGGCTTCCAGAAACAGATGCAGTCAGTCGCCCTGCCATGTCTGGGATATGTAACCATGTAGTTCAGCTCACTGACACAAAGCAGACATTGCATAGAACACCTGCACAGTAATCTCCAGTCATTTGTTCATTTTCCTGCTAGTCCCATTTGGGAAATGATTGGGTGTATGGCTCATTAAGAGCTGTATTAAGTTCTCTTGATAATGTCAGTCAATAACTCATGACTTTAGAGCCCATCTCTAAAGACCTTTACAGAGTAGTTATGTTCATGCACACGTGGTTTCGTTTTTTTATGAATAAATAGAAGAAAATGTGTAGACATATATAATTACACATTGATAAGCAGACCCTAGACTAAATGTAGGCTAAAGAGAAATTAATTGGTTTATGCACATATGGTTATGTAGTGAAGCAGATGTGTTTCTCTTTTATGCACCAACCTAATAGAGAAAGCATTGGCTTCCTCTTTTGGTATAATCCCTTACCTACAGCCAAGGCTTGAGCACCTCGTCTATGAAGTCAGATTGGATTTCCAGATGTAGACTTTTATTTTTGACCATCAACTGTTTACCAAAATGGTGAGATTTCTTTGGCCAAAATGCTTAATAATTGTGTTAAACAGTTGGGTGCAATAAATATTAGGTGGCAAAGGTACTATAATCATATAAATAATGTTAGAAAGAAAAGAACTAGGAACACAGCTTAGTGCAGTGTAGCATATAGAGGTTATTGTTTGTGTTTTTCAGAGAGACACACGGTGGGCTTCCACAGCTGAGTGGTCTTCCTCTTCTGGCATCCATAACATTTTTCTAAACAAAATACTGCAATCACTTCAAATATTTTATTTTACCAACCAACTTCCTAAGCAAATAAATCTCTAAGCTTGTTTTTTTCCCTTCATTTAAACAAAAATTTTAATATATTGTGTTGACTTTATCAGTCGACATCAATAACTCAGATATTCATTACTACTTATCTATAACACAGTGGGTTAGTTTAAATTCACACTGGTCAATTGCACATGTGGTCAGCAAGTTCTTCACATCATAATTCTGTTGGGAGCACGAAGCCAAACCATCCTACTGTAGGCTTCCCTATATAATGAGTAGACTGAAATGCATGTGTACATACCTCCATTTTTATTGATTATTGCATCAACTAGCAAAACCTACCTCTAGGGTCACTCCACAATATATACTTTCTCTTTAAAATGTAATTAGACCTCAAAAAGTTGCTCACTGTACTCATCCATTATTCCATATATTCCATTACAGAAGTCACAGACTTGATTCAATAAATTAACTGCAATGTTAGTCTGTAAAAGCTCTGAGTTCTGAACAGGTGTAAATTATTAAAAATAAACACCCATTTGTTATGTTGACAGGTGCTAGTCACGTGGAGTTTTTAAATGAGTGTTTTTATTTTTTGAGTTTACTGTAGTTCTACTTTTAATGAGGTTTTATTTTATTTTTTTATACACTACTGTAATATATAAATGTTCATGGGTTGTCTTTTTTCTTGGAAATCTCAAGAACCTGCCATCATAGTTAATGTTAGCAAGGGATAATTGCATGTGTAGATGCTTTATATTAAAATGTGGGTGAGAACTACTAAATATCCATATGTTGAGATAACAGAGACAGCTTTCTTTTTACTGTAAACAACAACCTACATACCTAACTGTCCAGAAAGCAGAATGCCAAGAACCTATTTAACCAATTCTGATGATCTCAAAGTACTGTGTGTGCATTTTTCAAACACATGTCAAATACAGGTTACTTATTAATATGGGAATGTGAAGACAAGAGAGCAGTTTTATGGAGAACATCTAATACCGCTTTCATACTGCCGCTCCGGCAATATCCCGGGTTTTTCAAGCCGGGTTTTTGCCGGGGCTCGGAGCGTCCCAGCTCAGAAACACCATTCATACTGCACCTCGGACCCGGGAATTTCCCGGGTTGACCCCATTCATACTGCACAAGTCTGTGCCCTGGCAATTTGTGGGAGTCATCACCAGAGCAGTTTTCATTGGCTGAAAAATGGTGATGTCATTGAAAGGTGACTGGTTTTTTGACGCATAAAGATGATGCAAAAGTGGGTGGTGATTGTTTGGAACAAACTCCGATTCTGCTTCAGCTTGATCTGCACTCTTCCATCCACCATTTCTCCTAAACTCCTTCTCGAATCTTCCACGGGCTCCCACCGATGACATCATCCTCCAGAGACAGGCAGACAGCCAATCAGCTTGTTTTCTGTGCAACCCGGGTTGAAAAACCCGGGTTGCACATTCATAGTGCAGGCAACCCGGGTCCGACCCGGGAATTACCCCTCGATAAATCCCGGGTTGAAGACCCAGGTTTTTAGACCCGGGATTTTTGACTTGTACCATTCATACTGCACCAAGACCCGGGTCGTTTCAGCTCGCCCCGGCAAAAACCCGGGATTTTGGTGCAGTATGAATGGGGTATTATTTGTAATATTTTAGTCTAGTTTTAATTATATTAATGATATGTCCTTCCCCCGTATCCACAGATACATAAGGGGGAGGCAGAGGGATGGACTTTTATTATTCTTGTGTATGTTTTGAAGTACGAGTCCGACATGGCTAAATGTCTTTGTGCTTTCTACCAAACATAAATTAAAATATTCTCTGTACAGAGCTGCTTAATATGGTGGCACTATACATATAAATGGTGATGATAATAATCTATAAATATGGGAACAAAATAGTTTTTTTTAAAAGGGGAGTGTTAAGAAATAAGGTGGAGTATATTTATCTGAAAGTGTCAGTGAGTGCAGAAGTACTTTGTTGGTAGTTTTAAGTGTCTGACATATTTAACTTGGGGACCGTAATGGATATGCTTTTAAAGTAAAACTATTATTAGGAACATGGGTTCTCATTTTGAGGCTAGAAAGTACAGCCTTAGGTTTAGTAGACCCAAGTACATCTACAATAGTATAGGGCGCCTTGTGCTTTTACTAACCTTATTACTTACCCCCTGCCATATGAAATTATCAAGGGAAGTCTGTAATTGGTGAAGTGTTTTCCATGGGGTTATTACAGGAGTTGCCATAAGAAATACCTTTTATAAAGACTGAAGGAGCCTAGGATAGTTGGCAGTATGTTGGGTAGCAAAGGAGGTATGGAAGGAATGCCCAACAATAGCGAAAGCTTAAGTTTAGCTAATTAAAAGACATTGACCTCACTTGCCTTAAACTTGATGATAATGTTTACCTGTAAGCCAGAGGTAGTAGTAAAAGTGTTCATTTGGCAAAAGAGGTTGGTAACAGGCAGCCCTGGTGTGTCCCCGGGATCCCTTTAAGGGGGAAGAGAAAGTGGATCATAACTTTATCTTAACAGTCAGATGAGTAGTACTTTAAGAGATTGATCAAAGTTAAATGTATTTCCCAGTATATCTAATATTACTATTTCTATTCTTCTTCTTATTGTTGTTATCCACAATTTATATATATTCATAGTATGTAGCACTGTACTATATGGAGAAACATTGCAGTTAAATAGTAAATAAACACTGAGACAAAATGTATAGAGGACCCTGTCATAAGTAGTCTCATATTACAGTATTAAATGCTTTCTCTGCATGGAGATTTGACAGCAGCTCTGAGGATCTTGAGTTTTCTGCACCCTGAATGATGTTAAGTGCTCTTCAAATGTTGCCTGTCTAATCTAGCCTGGCCAGGTGAGACAAGGGTTGTCATCACCCTGGCTAGATGACTTGCAAGAATTTTGCTATACATTTTTAGGCTTATATTTAGCATATAAATGGGTCAATAATTCCTGCAAAGTGTGGAGTTTCAGCCTGGTTTAGTTATGATTAAGATATTTGCCTGTATTATATCTGAGAAGACACATTCGAATGTGCTATTATACAGAGCTTTTAAGTGTTGGTTCAGAAGAGGTGCAAATTTACTTTGCTAAGAATCCATCAGGCAGGGTGTTTTAGAGTTAAACTGGTTTATGGCGACTGTCTCCTCTTTTTTATGGAATCATTTCGGGTAAGAAGATCCTCATATGTTAGTGAAGGCAATTTTAACTGCAAAAGCCACTGTTTAATAGCTGCTGAAGTTCACGGACAGGAAATCAAGTATAAGGAGCTACAAAACTCACGCAAATGTCCCATGGTCTTTGTACTCGGGGGCCATGACTGATATTAGATTTCATTAGCAGGGGGTCCATTTGTGCATGTAACAGTTATCTGACAAACATAAGAAATATGCTTTATTCCATCTCAGGATTTATTCAGGTTGATCTGTTGTAAGTAACTCAGGGGCAGATTCAATTGGCCGCTCTTTATTACCATTTATACTTTTGCTCACACCTCTATGGGGCGTGAGCAAAAGTAAGCACTACTTTCACTAAAAAAAAACACCGCGTAGTGTCTCGTGTCCGTTTCGGGACAGTAAGCAGCAATTTTTTTACTAATTGAATCTGCCCTGTCGAAGTCAGCAAATTGGATAAAGTCATTTCAGTTAAAGTCCAGCAAACTTGGTTGTCTTTGTCTGAAAAGATGCGTACGGTACGCTATGACGTACAAGGGCACGCTACGGCGTGAAAGGGCGTACGCATCCACTACACGTGGCAGCAACAGTAATCGGTCTTTTACCATACATTTGCACAAACACGCATACTTATAAAATAGTACACATTAATGGTAGTTGCAACACATAGTCAGTTATGTCGAAATATAGCAGTATTTATATGTTATATCAGAGTTACATGCATATTAGTGAAATACACGGAATGGGTTAAAGGAATAGCATCATGAGTGGTATCATAATGAACCTTATTACATATCCTACTGTTTGGTTCACTCTGCGAGGGAATCGCAGAGTGCATATGCAAGTTATGAATGATAGGGAATTATAAACTACTTAAGACTAAGGAATCCTGGCAGGAAGAGCAGAGCATACCCCCTGCAGAGATGACCCCCTCCTTTGGATTCCTTAGGATGAACCAGCCAATGATTGACGACCCCTTGGACATTCCTGAGACCCAGACCAATAGATGCAAGCTATACCATCTTCATTGTATTACTGTATTTGATTGTGTATATAAGCAGCAGCTTGTGATCCAGAGTGCAGACATCTTGTCCCCAGACTTCAGGATTGAATGACTGCACATGGATTCAGAGCGCCTGCGATAAGTAACGGCTGTATTTACTATTACTTCGCTTGAGCATATTATTCCACTTATTGCCAATAAATCGTTGTGCTTTGGAAACACAAATCGAGGTTCGACAATCGTTATTGGTTAGCGACAATACGCACATAACAGCCCCTCAGTGTTCAATTTTTTAAAATCGATCTGTGGTAGATATTTATGTTTGCCACTTCAGAAATTCTCCCTTATAAGACTGGAAAGTCCATAGTGGTCACATGATTGCAGAGGACGGTGGGTCTTATGCTAAGAATATTGCAAAAGCCTCTGCTCACTACATTTTGGGCATGATTCATGTCCATTTGCCTGCCGTATCTTGCGAGAAATAGCTCTGCGTATGCTCAGAAACAGACCTAATGTACGCAAATGGATGTAATTCATGTCTGCAAATGACACGACTGCCTACGACTTGATGGTTGAAATGGGGGTGCTAAGGGGCAGATGGACGTAGGCGATGTACAGTGAGGGCATGCCGTCGCAGGAGCGGCTGATTCAAGTCCTGAGTTTCTCTTAAGTACTCCTGTTTCAGCCTTATCATGTGCACCAGCTACAAGGCAGGTGTGTTAAGTGATAGTATCGACTAGCACTGCATCGTGTTTGCTTGAAAAAGTACACATATGTGTGCCACTAGCTAGCACAGAACATGTGTATGCAAGTAAGGAAGATCATAAAAATGTATTGTATGTACAGTAAGCATTAAGAATATATTGATTTATGTATTAAGTGTAAAAAAATTTTTGAAAAAAAAGCATATATTTTTTTTTATATATTATTTTTTTTAACCAACCATATTTTTATTAATGATTGTACTGTTTAGAGTTGTTAATTTATTCTATAATATAAATGTTATTGTATGCGTTCTAATATGACCTTGTATTGCACATCTGCTTGTGCGTATACTACACTCTGTCTGTAAACATGCGGCAAGTGCCATTTAGGCAGAGCGTATTTGCACCCAGATACAAGTGCAGGCATACTCAACATTTTAAGGAGGCCAAAGCATGCTGGTATCAGTAGTGCACAATGTAAAAATTAAATAATTTTTTTTATTGGAAAACTTTATTTAGCAAAGTTCTTTAAAGGCTCCACAACCGTGACAATACTATCAAGCACACATCTTTCACTTTGCAGATTTTTCTAACAAAAAAACGCAGTTAAGTTGATTGTTCTCTGTGCCATAGGAATCTTGCTTTTTGTTGTCAACTCTTAAAAATAAAGTTTGAAATAGAAAGTTTACAGTAGTGAACTAAGAATTAATTTCATGAAGACTTGCCCGATCTTCTACGTGGCATGGAGGAAAAGTGAAATAAAGGTGTGCCCCTTTTTAGTTCTTGCAGCGCCTGTTCTTAAAACCACAAATGTTGCTTTTCCAGTGGAGTCACTCTACATAGAAGTCCAATATGAAGTTCAAAATTCCACAGGAATTTGCTTTTTTTTCCCGAAAGTTAACAAGGCATGTGTTAATCTACTCCTGTGCCGTATAATATACAGTGAAAGAAAAATCAGGCACACAACAATTAAACAAATTTATAACAGGTCATAATAAATAGTCCCTATTTATAATAGACAGTGTTTGGTCATATCTTACAGAAATACTGGAACAAACTGAAATTTCAAAAACACAAAAAACAAAGAAACCATCATCTGCTATATAGTAATTTACAAAGTAAAATTATATTATTTCACTTTAAATTATCTTATTTATCCACATCCACTGCCCAGAGGGGTGTAAACAGCCCTAGTACTATTAGCACTGAGCTGATTTTTTTGATTTTTCCTAAGGAGGCACTTTTTTTTCAGGCCTGATACCTCTAGTGACTGGCCTATGGCTGGTTGTTATTATGGCAGGGGACCCCATGCTGTGGGTTCCTTAGTATAGCATCACCAG
Organism: Mixophyes fleayi; assembly: GCF_038048845.1. Lineage (NCBI taxonomy): Eukaryota > Metazoa > Chordata > Amphibia > Anura > Limnodynastidae > Mixophyes > Mixophyes fleayi. The sequence continues at coordinate 294,735,783 of NC_134403.1, read as the reverse complement.
CCCTGGTGGGCATAGCTTACTACTGGTATTACTATTTTCGGGGTAGTCCCATGTTTTTTGTCCTCTGGATTTTGCAATACCAGCCTATGCTGATTGCGCTAGAGCTGGTTTAACTTTTTTTTTTTGGAGAGGGGGGGGGGGTACATTTTTTGTGTTTGTTCAGTTCTATTTTCTATTTTGAATGCTGGTGCAGGATCCGTGCTAATGATCATGATTATCAGCATGCACAGTCATGACCAAAAGTTTGAGAATGATACAAGTATTGGGTTTCACAAAGTTCGCTCCTTCAGTGTTTTTTCATAGGTGTCGGGCTTTTATTGAAAATTACATTACGTTTATGCAAATAGTCAATATTTGCAGAGTTGACCCTTCTTTTTGAAGACCTGTGCAATTCGCCCTGGCATGCTGTCAATCAACTTCTGGGCCACATGCTGACTGATGACCGCCCATTTTTGCCTAATCAATGTTTGGAGTTTGTCAGAATTTGTGGGTTTTTGTTTGTCCTTCCGCTGCTTGCGGATTGACCACAAGTTCTCAATGGGATTAAGGCCTGAGGAGTTTCCTGGCCATGGACCTAAAATTTCAATGTTTTCATCCTCAAATAGATTAGTTTTTTGCCTTATGGTAAGGTGCTCCATCATGCTGGAAAAGGCATTGTTTGTAACCAAACTGTTCATGGATGGTTGGGAGAAGTTGCTTTTGAAGGATGTTTTGGTACCATTCCTTTATTCATGGCTGTGTTCTTAGGCAAAATTGGGCACTCCATTGGCTGAGAAGCAACCCCACACATGAATGGTCTCCGGATGCTTTACTGTTGGTATGACACAGGACTGATGGTAGCGCTCACCTTTCCTTCTCCGGACAAGCGTTTTTCCAGATGCCCCAAACAATCTGAAAGGGGCTTCATCAGAGAAAATGACTTTACCCCAGTCCTCAGCAGTCCAATCCCCGTACCTGTTGCTGAATATCAGTCTGTCCCTGATGTTTTTCCTGGAGAGAAGGGACTTCTTTGCTGGCCTACTGGACACCAGGCCATCCTCCAAAAGTCTTCGCCTCACTGTGCGTGCAGATGCATTCACAACTGGCTGCTGCCATTCCTGAGCAAGCTTAGCACCGGAGGTGCCCCGATCCCGAAGCTGAATCAACTTTAAGAGGCGGTCCTGGCGCTTGCTGGACGTTCTTGGGAGCCCTGAAGCCTTCTTCACAACTATTGAACCTCTCTCCTTGAAGTTCTTTATGATCCTATAAATGGTTGATTTAGGTGCAATCTTACTAACAGCAATATCCTTGCCTGTGGAGCCCTTTTTGTGCAAAGCAATGATGACTGCACGTGTTCTTCATGACATTCTGCAGTATATGCAAATTGCCATCATAAAAACTGAGGCAGCAGACTTTGTGAAAATTAATATTTGTGTCATTCTCAAAACTTTTGGCAATGTATATTGTACTAATGGGGAAGCAGCCGGAACAGAAACACCTCTTAAATGGTGCATATTCGGCTGGTTCCTACTCTATATAGTACATAAGGTGCATGGAACACCTTTTGTATACTAAGGCTACACTAGCCCATCCCTTTCCCTACACCTTTACATTTAGAGAGGTGCAGCGTGCAGATACGTCTAAGCCTGCATATAGATTTAGAGGTATGCCTTTTTTTTTTCGTCTTTGTTTTATTCAAACTTTTTTTTTTATTGAAGTTCAATAAAAATTCAAAAGAGGATCATGCGAAAGAGACAATTGTTAAACAAAGACATCAATGGTTATCAAAGCAACAAGAAAAAGTAATAATGAGTGTGCTGTGTATCTTTCTATTGAGGACAAAGAGATAGTAACCACTAGTACAATTTAAAAGCCGTTATTGTGTAAAATTATATATAAATATTGTACATAAAATATGTAAATTGCAAACACTAACTGAAATCACTGCAAACAGTTCACTTTGTAACAAATTGTTCAAAGAATAAAATTCACACAAAAGACAATAAAGCAGTTCCGTAGGGTCCCGGATCTCTGCTGGAGATGACAGCGAACTTCGGGCACTCCACTACATATTTGGTGGGAATGCTCGGCAATCAGACCTTTCTGGGATGCGGTCATTCTCATTTCCAAAACAATTGTGGGAATCGAATTACCGAACTGCCCGAGATTTTGGCTACTCAATGAAACTAATATGCCAGTCTCCCAATACAAAAAGTCCTCGGTAAAATATCTCGATGGCGCTGCTAAGGCTGTGATACCGGTCCACTGGAGATCACCGTTAGTCCCCACTATAAAAGAATGGTTTGCATGAATAGATTTTTATATGGCAATGGATGAAGTAATTTATTCGGCAGAGGATAAATATAGAGCATTCTACATGCTGTGGTCGGAATGGATCGAGTTTAAAGATACCGTGTTGTTCGCTCAGTGGAATGTATGAAGCCCAACTCCCCTTCCCTCTCCCATGTCTTCCCTCCCAGCCCTCCCCTTCTATCTTTCTATCCCCTATCCCCATTATTTTATTTTATTTTCTACTTTGAGAAGGGTTAAGCAGACACACACCACCTTGGGTGAATCTGCAATTGTTGTTGTGCAAAATCTAAAGTACTATATTTTTGTGCTAATGTTGTTGCATACATATGTATACGCTGTTTCATTTCAATAAAAACAGATTATATAAAAAAAAACAGCAGTTCCGTAGGTTTACGTATTGTTTATTAAGACTCAGGGAGACCAGGAAAGGTAAAAGGCATACATAATGTACACATAAATTTACACATATTATAGAATATGCTATTTTCATACTAAATGGTTTGGTGGAAGCACCCCTAAATTTGTTCCCTTAGGGAAGTTGATAGCGTGTTTATTTGGCTTTCCCATGATAGAAAGCATTTTTCAGTGTGTTTTTCTTTGTGTAGGGGCACAATTAATTGTAGTATGTCACCTTTTAATTCAGGGTAATATGGCAACCATTGACTAAGGCCAATCTTGATGATAGTATGGTCTAAAGGATTTCTCAGAAATTTATAATGTAAGGAGATTGCCCTCTTTTGAGGGTGTTAGATGTTAAAAGGGTATCTAGGGGATTATCTCAGTTTGTGTCAGAAAAGAATGTTACAATACATTTTAGCATAATGTTGGGCCTGGATAAAAGCTAAACCCCAGTGGTATTTTAGATGTTTTATCTAGTAACTGACCCACCGACACTTACCCTTGTAAAGAAGAAGGGACGAACCGCCCTGCCAGTGTGGAATTTTGGGTTTCCTACGAAGTGTAAATGGATGGATTTATATGAGTTTAGCAGAAAATCAGGTCTTAAAATGTGCCAAATTTTCCTGATGAAGATTAAACGGGGACTGTCTAATATGGCATTTGCATTTCCTGATTGTGAAGGTGAAAAAGGCCTTAACGTTTTAATTTCTAAGAAACTGTTTGAAGTATGCCATTTTATTGTGCCTGCAAAGTACGGAATAGTGCATTTTGCACTTCATAGTTGCACTTATGTCCAACTCTGAATGAAACCCAAAGTGTAATTAAATAGACAGCACTTGCCTTTTCTTCCTGATGTAGCGAAGAAATTACCTGGGTTTCATATATAAAAGTTATCTGGCCTGCAATATAAAACATAAGATGGCTATGGATAGTCCATAGTGTGTCTACTTTTGTCCTTTCATTATTGTTATTGCTTTGTATACAAGTGTGAGGGAATGGGGTGCTACTGGACTGAGAACTTTTTATTCATCACCTGTTTCTTACAGTTTACGTACTTTTTAATCCTTGGCCCAGTCTACGTATGTACACCATAGCATCGGTTTATTTTGTGTATTATTAGTTCAAGTACATTTGACACTTGCTATTACCTGCAATATTGTATTTATTAGAAATAGAAAGAATATTGCCATATTGTGTGAAAATAACAGGACAGCAGAAGTCATTTTACTTGTGTTAGCTAATGTAATTACCAGTTGTCTCAAATGTCCATTGTTATGAGGTGTGGCTTAGATTTGGTTTGTAATCGGAATAATGTCTCAATATAAAGGTTATTGTATAGAAATGTAATATCTCCATGGAAAAGCACTTCAGGGCTTAAATTCCACCTCTACAGAGAACCCTCAGGAGTTGAGTGAATACTAGGTGATTTCAACATTCCCATTGATAATCCCACTGTCTCGCCTACCACTAAATACTAAATTTCTTTTACTTAATTTTTCATTTGGTCTCTCCCACTGGACATCATCTCCTAGTCACTATGATGGAAAATCCCTTGACCATGTCTTCGCCCGATACTGCTCCATCTGTAGTTGCACCAACTTAGCACTCCTACTCTCTGACAACAATCTCCTTTCCTTCAGACTCACCTTACATGATGCCCTCCCCTTGCACCCAAATCCACATTTACACAATGACAACTATTTTCTCCTATGTGTCATCAGCATAGAGGTGGTATCGGAGGCCAAATGATTGAATGAGTTTACCAAGAGAGGTGGTGTAGAGAGAGAAGAGCAGAGGGCCAAGGACAGAGCCTTACAGGACTCCAATAGAAAGGGGAAGAGGGAGGAGGAAGAGCCAGAAACAGACACACTAAAAGAGCAGCCAGAGAGGTAGGAGGCAAATCAGGAGAGGGCTGTTATCAGACGCCGTCCCCGCGCCTCCTCGCTCGGCGGATCTCTGCGCATGCGTGCCCGTTGCCTTAGCTGGCTTAGGGACGTTCTTCCCCCGCTTCCTGTCAGCGGTCAGCGCGTCTGACCGCCGACCCACTGCCCACCAATGAGAGCAGACTCTCCCATATATAAATCCACTAGGGTGCCAGAGCAACTAGTTCCTTCTAGCCTCCAGCGTTTATATATAAAGATATATATATTTTTATATATCCTATTGATTGATTCCAGTGTACCGACCTGGCTCTCCCTGACCTTGTTTTTGGATTCTCCCTTGGTCCAGCATTATACTCTCCGGTTTGACCTTGGCCTGTTGACTATTCTCTGCTTCCTGATTTTGTACCTTATCTGCCTGCACGGTTCCTGACTTCAGCCTGATCGACCACGTGTAAATCCGCCATCTCGCAGGTAGCTCCCTGGGAGGGCCGTGACCTGCACATCGTTCACCGCGAAGTCCAAACTTCCTTGCGGGGGTCCCTGGTGAAGACCGGCGGCGTGTTAGACTCCGTGCCTCCTAGTGTAGCAGTGCCAATACCTGCAGGTGCTGCAATCTTCCTCGTGACAGCTGTTTCACGACGACCTATGGAGTGAAGGGTGGTGAGAAGAAGAGAATGCTCAACCATGTCAAAAGCAGCAGAGAGGTCGAGGAGTACAAGAAGAGAGAAGTGACCATTGGGCTTAGCTGAGAGCAAGTCATTTGTTACTCAGTTTCAGTTGAGTGAAGGAGATGGAAGCCAGACTGGAGAAGGTCAACAACAGCCATTGGAAGAGAGGGAGCGGAGGAACTTGGAGGGCACAGGATCAAGAGGACAGGTTGTAGAAGGAGAGAGGATCTCAGGCACAGTAATAGGTGGGTAAGAGCCAAGGGTGGCAGTGTGAGTGATAGAGAGGACAGGTGGGGGGAGGCAAGTCTGATGAGAACAGATTATTCTTATTATCCTTTATTTGTTAGGCGCCACAAGAGTTCCGCAGCGCCGTACACAGTACAAACAGTAGACTATACAGGGTGAGACATAACTGAACAGTAAACAATAAATACCAAAACTTCAGAGGCTCCAGGCAGGCTCATGCAGTACAGACGGATCAGAAGAACAGGTATGGAGACAGGAGGGAAGAGGGCCCTGCTCAAATGAGCTTACATCCTAAGGGAGGGTGAACAAAACTCAAGCACATAGGGAGCCAGTTGACGTGTACGGGGCAGAATAGGGGCGGGAGAATACAATAGAGAATTAATGGTAGCAAAGAGGCGTTGGGGTGTATTGGACAGGGAGGAAATGAGGGATGTGAAATAGGTTTGTTTGGCAAGAGAGAGGGCAGAATAGTAGGAGGAAAGGATGAATTTATAGTGGGTGAAGTCAGCAATGGAGCAGGATTTCCTCCATTGGCGTTCAGAGGAGCGGGAGCACTGTTGAAGGAGATGAGGAAGAGGGGAGTGCCAGGGTTGGTGTTTAGATTGGCGGGGGTGGCAAGGGCTGCAGTATCAAGGGCAACAGAGAGTGTGGTGTTGTAAAGAGAGACAGCAGAGTTGGGACATGATAGGGAAGAAATGGGAGCAAGTAAGGGTTTGAGAGAGGGCGCAAAGATGTCGGGGTCAATGCATCAAAGATGATGGGGACGTAGCATGCGAGCAACTTTGGGTGGGAGAGGTGGGGCAAGGGGTAAAGAGAGGGTAAAGTAAAGGAGATTGTGGTCAGAGAGGGGGAAGACAGAATTGGAGACGTTGGACTTGTCACAGAGATAGGAGAACACTAGGTCCAGGGTGTGACCATCACGGTGAGTGGCAGAAGTTGTCCATTGGGAGAGGCCATGGGAGGAAGTGAGAGTGAGGAAATTAGAGGCAGCAGTAGTAATAGGAGAGTCGGTATGGATGTTAAAATCCTCAGTAATAATAGTGGGAAATTCAGAAGAGTGGAAATGGGAAAGCCAGGCGGTAAAGTTATCAAGAAATTGAGAGGATGGGCCAGGGGGGCGATAGATCACCACAGCACGAACTTGGAGAGGGGAGATTAGGCGGATGGAGTGAACTTCAAAGGAGTCGAAGGAGAGGGAGGGTTCAGGAGGAATAACACTGAAGGTGTAGCCAGGTGACAGTAGGACACCTACATCACCTCCTTGTCGGTCCCCAGAACGGGGACTGTGGGAGAAGGAGAGCCCCCCGTGGGAGAGTGCAGCAGGGAAAGCTGTATCAGAGGGGGAGATCCACGTTTTTGTAAGGGCCAGGAGACCAAAGGAATGGGAGAGGAAGAGGTCATAAATGGGAGTGAGTTTGTTGCACACAGATCTTGCAGTCCAGAGTGCACAGGACAGGGGAAGGTGAGAAAGAGGAGTGATGAGAATAAGGTTGGGGGATTGGATGTTCGGGGGAGACAGGGTAATATGTGGTGGAGGGAGGAGTGACCAGGGATAGAGGGACTAGGCTTGGGTATGTAGTAGTGATGTGGGGAGCCATGAGGAGGAATGGGTGGAAGTGCTGAATGGAGAGTAATAAGGTACTGGAGATGTAGTAAGGAGACCTTGCAGAGTCATGAAATAGAAGAGAAATATTGCGTAGAAAAGACAAATGAGAGTATGGCAGAAGGTAAGGACTGTGACATGTTATAAGCGAGGTGAGGAAAGAGAACAGGACAAGTGAGTAAAGTGAGAGACTGTAGAAGTAGTGGGAGGAGAGGAAGAAAAGATGTAAAAGGATCAGCAAGGGAATAGGAAGTAGTTAGGACAGTAGAGATAAGGAATAAGTGAGTAAGAAACAGTAAGACAGTGACATAGGGCAGGAGTGGAGAGAGATTATAGAACATTAGCCACAGTGGAAGGTGTATTGAGGTAGCTGTCTATGAACAGTGTGCAAGTGGGAGCAGGAGCGCCACTTAGAAAATCTGGGTAAGTGGAGCAACAAGTGTGTGAAGGTGGGAATACAAGCAATAGCATCAGTGAAACCAACAAGTCATAATCAAATAGCAGATGGAAGAATTAAGATTGAGAAACAGATCAACAGGGTGTGTACAGGTATTGCACAATGCAGGTGGTGGAGGATTTCAGAGCTCACAGATGATTGTTGAGTGTTTTTCTCATGTAGCAGTGTTTCCAGATAGAATATTCTCCTGTTTTTATTCTCTTGTTAAACTCTTGTGTAACTCTTACTATGCTATTTCAAGTTTAATACACTTGTAAGAAATCCTCATTTAGAAAAAATCCTCACTAGCTAACACAGCCGAACATCTTTAGACGTTCTCTAAAAACCCATCTCTTTTTTTAAAGCGTATCTTATCCCTGATGATACTATTCACACTAATAGACCTTCACAGTTGTACCAATCTCCACTCTAAGCCACATGTGCTCCTCTTGTTTCAGCTGTGCCCACTTCCACTTAGAATGTAAGCTTTCTAATGAGCAGGGTCCTCCATGCCCTTTTTTTTTTCATGTCTGCATTTATTTTGTCTGCATGGTATGTCCTTGTTTTATGTATGTCTTGTTCCCTACTGTATGGCGCTGTGGAGTACTGTGGCGCCTTGCAAATCTATGATAATATTAATAGATATTTTAAATTGTAACAACTACACAGAGTATTTTACAGCAAGCAATGCCAGCTTGCCCATGTGTGGGCAAGTCTGATGTTGTGAAGATTTGGGGAAAGAGAACTATGTAGCCAATCTAAGTATCTAAATGTCATCAATAGTACTCTCATATACACAACCTTCAAAGTCATGTTTCTCTTTTTTTTTCAATTCACTTCTGTGCTCTGGAGCACTTCTGACCCTGCTTAAGGTGATCCATGTAACCCACAATCTGCTAGCCTCTGCTTTATGTCCACCTATACACTGAAGATGCTCGGAAAGCAGCTTTAGGCACTGAAAAGGCATCTTGTGTTAGCTGTTATGTTACTTAGTGTATTATATTGTTCCTACTTGAATATAATATGGTTAGTATTCAATCACATGGAAGTAATTTGTACGTTACGTATGACAAACCAAACCACAAATTACCTAAACCACCAAGAGAAACCACAACACAACTTAAACCAGTAATGTCACGTAAAGGAAACTGCCAACAGCTGTTCCTAGTTTTTCCCTCATGGAAAATCCATTCATTAGTTATATCCTGGAACAAAAATGTTAGTGCAAGATTGAATTCCTACACTTGGTATCATGTTGTATAGTGTAATACTAAGAAGTGACAGAGAAAGGTAAGAGAATGAAATAACCCAGAGGGCAGTCGTCAGTCTCCTTTATCTTATAAATTAAGTGTATCTTTCAACCTTTTATTACACATAAGTGTTATGTTGTATCTTTGGAGCTGCAGTGTATTTGCATTTTAATGGAAGACTTGAGATCGGTTTGGTGTATTTTTTTTTATTTTTGTATGGTGCAGTATTTATGCATTTGCATGTCATATGGCTGAGGACTGTGATTTTTTTTTTTAGATAATTTTTACTTTTTTGGCAGATATGTAACAAAAGATCAGGAAAATATTTGATATTTGCAGCCTTTGTAATAATACAGTAGTATCTATCATGTGATCTGTTAGCTACATGAAATATATTTTTACTTTATTTTCTAGTAGTAAACACATTGTGACTATGATGACATGCAAATAATTTTGATGCTAGTTACAACTTTGTATCATGAGTAGTGCGGATCCCTTGGCAATCCAGACTGCGCAGGGCTCTGTTTTTAAATAAATTATCAGGGTTAACTCATACTGCTTACAGCATACTTTAAGGGCAGCTGCTGCATGTTAAATAATGATAGTGTCTAGCTGTATAATTATATTGTAATGTAGTTATGTTATAATGAATTTCTTATGTTTACCTATAAATAAAAAAACTTGATTATGATATGTGTCACTATTCTGTTGGCTTCCCCATGTGTCTCTGGGTCACCACCCCATGACTCCTCAATTTGTGCTTCTGAATGACTCTCTCACCTTCCTATGTGTCTGTGGCACTGACACCGTTTCACCCCATGTAGTTTCTCGGTCATTGAAACCTTCTATTTCCCTATTACCACCTTGTCTTTCCCATGTGTCTCTACAATGCTTTTGTCTCTCCATGTGGCGGTGTCACTGCTTATCCTAGTTTTTCCCATTTATCTATATCAAGGTGCCCCCCTAATGTTCCTGTATGTTTATCTGTTATATCACCTGTTTCTTCAGTCTGTCACAGCTTCCGAGTTGTTTGTCAATCTCTCCCCAGTACTACACATGGAAGGAGTCTTTAGCATTACTGCTGTGTTGCAGCGCTGTGTTGTCAATACAAGCACCTGCTGTAATGTGTAAGACATGCACACAATCGTGAGTGGGTAAAGCATGCAAAAGCCAAGAATAACACACACGTGAGAAAGCATGATCAACATGTAGTGTCCTGGGCTCGGAATCCAGAAAGACTGTGCTTTGAGTCGGGACTGAATGTATGGGGCCCACAATGATTGTCCTACTGGCCATAGTAAAGGGATGGAGCCTCTATGTAGAACATGTCTAAACACTTTTTAACTCATTGCAACATAGAATGTACCTGGTGCTTAAGTTTATCAAAGTAGCTCTACTATGATCAACTTTTTTTTAATTAAATCTCTTTATTTTCTCACTTTGTTCAAAAAACAACAATGTAGAACACATTTAGTGAATAAAACAGTATAACATAGAACTGGTTTCTCATTATATCTTGTCATAGGGTTAAATAAAACAAAGCAGGAATTCCAATAATATTGTAAAGGAAAAAAGAATTGAAGAAGAGCCAGAATAAAGAGAGTGTAAGAGGTTGAACAGGGGGAAACTCAGAGATGGGGAGGGCCATAAGTCCATGTTTACATGCTGCTTGGAATGGGAGAGCCGTTGAGACTGTACCATGGTGTCCATGTCTCGTGAAATTTGGGAAGTGTATTTAAGGAAAGATATGATATACTCCATTGATGAAATGTGCCATAATCCATTTATCAATTCTGGTTTGGTGGGAGGAAGTGTCTGTTTGCAAGCGCAAGCTATCAGTAGTTTACAGGCTTGACTAACCTGAAGCTTCAGACAGTCCGTTGGTTTGCTTAAAGATGGGGCCGCTTTGTTGAGAAGAAATATTGCTGGGTCCCTGGGGAGATGAACAGTTGTGAGTTGGTGATGAAGGATCAATACTTTATCCCATAGTGACTGGATAATAGGACAGTCCCACCAGATGTGTAAGTGAGTACCCTGTCCATCACAGCCTCGCCCGCACCTGACTAATGTGGATGGGAAAATACGATGGAGCTTGGTTGGGACTAGGTACCATTTCGAATACACTTTATAAGGCGTTTCCCTGATAGTCGTGTCGATGGACACCTTAGCCACACGTTTCCGAATTGCTGATCCAGAGCCATCCCAAGGTCCACTCCCCATGCCTCCTTGTGTTTTTATCTGGCCTAACACTACCCACAGCCCATGTGGTACTACAAACTGTTATAATATGTTCTGAGTCCTGTGAATAGTTTATTTATAGCTCATAGGTCATTTGTTGCACCTTTGTACTTAACCTTATAGTTTTATTTATGGCTAGTTAAATTTTATTTTATCGGGCACAGTACCATTATAATAACGAAGGAGTAGCTAAGTGTTAAGGACACTAATTCAAAATGAGAGACCCTTGTTCATATCCTTGTGATCTTGCATAAATTCCTTTTGTATCCTTGTGCCCTAGGCACAAAAAACCTAAATATTAAGCTTGCTTGTGTAATGCAACTGCCTAACATAGTCAATGCTGTATAAAGTGATCTCGTAGCTCACATAGCTCAAGAAGAGAATTTTATAAATAGGTAGATGGTTTACTATTCACAGTTATGTACAGTTGATGTCAACACCCTGGACTTTGCAAAGCACACTCGATTTGTCACCAACTTTGTGTAAAAATTTAAGTCCCTTTTGTAATAATTTTATTTATCTTGCTGAAGCTACTGTGAAGAGATCCCAATCTTCCAGCATTTCAGATGCCAAAAAAGTATAGATAACCCACAGACTTAGATTCACAGTCCTTGGGCCTGATTCATTAAGGATCTTAACTTAAGAAACTTCTTATTTCAGTCTCCTGGACAAAACCATGTTTCAATGCAAGGGGTGCAAATTAGTATTCTGTTTTGCACATAAGTTAAATACTGGCTGTTTTTTCATGTAGCACACAAATACTTGATAACTTATTTGTACACTGAAATTTAAAGTTGATATTTGTGTGCTACATGAAAAAACAGTCAGTATTTAACTTATGTGCAAAACAGAATACTAATTTGCACCCCTTGCATTGTAACATGGGTTTGTCCAGGGGACTGAAATAAGAAGTTTCTCTAGTTAAGATCCTTAATGAATCAGGCCCCTTGTTCTTAACAGTTGCATATATGACCAAAGGGCAATTGGGAGATAAAGTGACCCTAAAAAATATTGTATTTATCATGATGTTATTAATATATTCTGTACATAAAATGCATTTTTACAGTTGATCCTGATTGAAACACACGTTCTAGCTTGCATACACGTTCGTCATCACTATCCATCGGCACTTACACCTGTCCTGTAGCTGGTGCAAGTGATGCAACAGAAAAACACATACCTTTGAGATGCCAAAATCTTGAATCAGGTGCTGTTGTGTACGCTCAAGCTTGACACGCTCTTAATGTACATTGACTACGTGCATACACCCCCTCCCTACCGACTATGAAATCGTAGCCTGATGTAAGTATCCCTTGCTCTCGAAGATAAATTGGATGTTGCTGCATTAACTGGCATTTATTCCAGTTCTGGTCATGCGCAAAGTGATTGTCCACAAAATATGCAACATATTTGCATTTACGTTCCTTAATGAATCGATTCCCTTAATGTGGAGAGACTAACACTAAGAGAAAGAAAAGAAAGAGAGTAAATGAAAAAATAAACATAAAAGGTTTGAGGGAAAGAAATAGGGAATATAGGTGGAAATGTATGAACAAGAATTAGAGAAATTATAAATAAAAATGAGATGAGGAATTAATGAAAGAAGAGCAGTGGTTGAAGTGAAAATTTAGAAGTGACAGTATGAAAAATGTAATAGTAATGTAAGTGAATCTAATTTAATAGTTTCACAATGAAGGCAGCCGGAGAAGTGGTGTTATGGCATACTACCGTATTCACCACCACTTCGACCATTGAAGGGAACATTTACTAATTAATACTATGTCTAATAGTCAATTAATTAATAACTTTTTTCAAATAACAGCAAGTTATTGAAACCTTGTCAGTAAGTTAATAAGATATTAAAGATTTATTAGTTTGCTAATCAGCATACTTACAGTTAGACATTAGGAGTATTAGCAGTCAGTAAAAATAAATATTATCCTGATAGACAGCGAGCATGAAGAGCTAAGGAAGACTTTAGGGAAAGGATCAGAGTTAGCCAAAGAATAGAACAGGGGAATGTAAATAGTGACAAAACAGAGGTGAAAATAGGAATTCCAGTCAGGACGGTTGGTAGCCAGAGTAGCATAAGAAAAGTAGATAGGAGAGAGGAACTACAGCAACAGCGCCAATGAATATCAACGTATTTTATGAGGATGTCATAAATGACCGTTTATCGTCCACATGAAAGGGAAGTCTAAACTACCACAGGACAACCACTTTAAAAACATCTACTTCCACTTGGTCTCATCTTGTGCTTGTACAGTGGCTGCTGCATCCAGTCTTGAAGCCCCTAGATCCACTGCCATGCATTATAAATGAAATATAGAAAGCCGAGCAACGAGTGAACACCTTTTTCTCTCCCAACCATCCCTTACATTAAATTAATAACATTTACATTTAATAAATAAGCCAATTTCCCCTCAACCAGACCTGACATCAAATTTATAGTTTTCACATTTAATAAATATATCCCTCTTGCTGCCTGCTCATGACAGACTGTGTGAGCATGTCAGAGGTGCATTCATCACGTGTAACTTGCTGCCAATGCAGGTAAACAAGGGAGATGCTGGCGCACACAGAATAGTGGGAGAGGGAGTATAGTGGATGAATGGATCAGGCTGATTCATGCGTAACATTCAGTGAGGTGGTTGGTCCCAAGGAAGGGGCTTGCCACCACACAGGTCTTCTGGGACCTGCCTCTCATGACCTAGGGCCGGTACAGACCAGCCCAGGCCTAGCTAGACCAGGATCCACAATGTTTTTCCTTTCCCCTTCCTAGTTAAAGAAAAAAATTAACATAAAAATAAGCTTAAGGTAACCTGATGGTGTCATGAGGACCATCAGCCTACCACTGCTGGTGAGGTCTATGGCCAATCTGACCCTTGCTATGGCATATTTTTCAGAATTTTGCTCCTTGAGAAAAATAATCAAGTGGATAATTCACTTAAGAGTTTTTACAGACCAAATAGGTACATTTGCACAATTTGGGGCTCTTTTAGATTTGGACGCATGTGTGTGCAGAAAAAGACATGCAAAATAAACCACAGATACACTATATGGACAAATGTATTTGGTCACACCTGTTAATTATTGAAATGAGGTGTTTCAAACAGACCCGTTGATAGAGGTGTATAAAATCAAGCACCTAGCAATGCAGTCTCCATTTGCAACATTTGTGATATAAAATGGGTCATTCTGAAGAGCTTAGTGACTTCAAGCGTGGTACTGTGAAAGGATGCCACCAATCCCTGCTGTATATTCCACAGTCAACTGTAAGTGATATTATTAGAAAGTGGAAGCGTATAGAAACAACAGGAATGCAGCTAAGCGGAAGACCGTGTAAAATCACAGAGCGGGGTCAACGACTGCTAAGGCGTATGGTGCTTAAAAGTAGGGATGAGCGCACTCGGATTTATGAAATCCGAGCCCACCCGAACGTTGCGGATGCGAGTCGGATCCGAGACAGATCCGGGTATTGGCGCCAAATTCAAATCTGAAACTGAGGCTCTGACTCATAATCCCGTTGTCGGATCTCGCGATACTCGGATCCTATAAATTCCCCGCTAGTCGCCGCCATCTTCACTCGGGCATTGATCAGGGTAGAGGGAGGGTGTGTTAGGTGGTCCTCTGTCCTGGTAGATCTCGTGCTGTGCTGTTTAGTTCTGTGCTGTGCTGTTTAGTTCTGTGCTGTGCTGTGCTGTGCTGTGTTCTGCAGTATCAGTCCAGTGGTGCTGTGTGCTGTGCTCTGTCCTTCTGAGGTCAGTGGTGCTGCTGGGTCCTGTGCTGTGTCCTGTTCAGTCCAGTGGTGCTGTGTCCTGTGCTCTGTGCTTCTAAGGGCATAGTTATTTCCCCAATATTCCCCTGTGTTTAAAAAAATAAAAAAAAGTTATTTAATAAAAAAATACCAAAAACTACTTTAATTTTTTTTAATTACCACAAAATTTGCACAACCAATCCTGCAGTATAAGCCCATTGGTACTGCAATATTACCAAGTTCACACATTCAGCAGTAAAAGTCCAGTGGTACTGCAATATTACAAAGTTTACACATTCTGCAGTATCAGTCCAGTGGTGCTGTGTCCTGTGCTCTGTCCTGCTGAGTTCCGTAGTGCTGCTGGGTCCTGTGCCGTGTCCTGTTCAGTCCAGTGGTGCTGTGTCCTGTGCTCTGTGCTTCTAAGGGCATAGTTATTTCCCCATTATTCCCAAGTTTTTAAAAAATAAAAAAAAAGTAAAAAAAAAATTACAATTAAAAATTAAAAAAAAAATATATATAATTATAACCAAATTTGCAAAACCAATCCAGCAGTATAAGTCCATTGGTACTGCAATATTACAAAGTTCACACATTCTGCAGTATCAGTCCAGTGGTGCTGTGTCCTGTGCTCTGTCCTGCTGAGTTCCGTAGTGCTGCTGGGTCCTGTGCCGTGTCCTGTTCAGTCCAGTGGTGCTGTGTCCTGTGCTCTGTGCTTCTAAGGGCATAGTTATTTCCCCATTATTCCCAAGTTTTTAAAAAATAAAAAAAAAGTAAAAAAAAAAAAAAATTTAAAAAAAAAAAAATATATATAATAATTATAACCAAATTTGCAAAACCAATCCAGCAGTATAAGTCCATTGGTACTGCAATATTACAAAGTTCACACATTCTGCAGTATCAGTCCAGTGGTGCTGTGTCCTGTGCTCTGTCCTGCTGAGTTCCGTAGTGCTGCTGGGTCCTGTGCCGTGTCCTGTTCAGTCCAGTGGTGCTGTGTCCTGTGCTCTGTGCTTCTAAGGGCATAGTTATTTCCCCATTATTCCCAAGTTTTTAAAAAATAAAAAAAAAGTAAAAAAAAATAAAAAATTTAAAAAAAATAAAAAATATAATAATTATAACCAAATTTGCAAAACCAATCCAGCAGTATAAGTCCATTGGTACTGCAATATTACCAAGTTCACACATTCTGCAGTATCTTGTGCTACATATAATGGAGACCAAAAATTTGGAGGATAAAGTAGGGAAAGATCAAGACCCACTTCCTCCTAATGCTGAAGCTGCTGCCACTAGTCATGACATAGACGATGAAATGCCATCAACGTCGTCTTCCAAGCCCGATGCCCAATCTCGTAGTACCGGGCATGTAAAATCCAAAAAGCCCAAGTTAAGAAAAAGTAGCAAAAAGAGAAACTTAAAATCATCTGAGGAGAAACGTAAAGTTGCCAATATGCCATTTACGACACGGAGTGGCAAGGAACGGCTTAGGCCCTGGCCCGTGTTCATGACTAGTGGTTCAGCTTCACCCACGGATCTTAGCCCTCCTCCTCCTCCCCCCCCTACAAAAAATTGAAGAGAGTTATGCTGTCAGCAACAAAACAGCAAACAACTCTGCCTTCTAAAGAGAAATTATCACAAATCCACAAGGCGAGTCCAAGGATGTTGGTGGTTGTCAAGCCTGACCTTCCCATCACTGTACGGGAAGAGGTGGCTCGGGAGGAGGCTATTGATGATGTAGCTGGCGCTGTGGAGGAACTTGATGATGAGGATGGTGATGTGGTTATTGTAAATGAGGCACCAGGGGGGGAAACAGCTGATGTCCATGGGATGAAAAAGCCCATCGTCATGCCTGGTCAGAACACCAAAAAATGCACCTCTTCGGTCTGGAGTTATTTTTATCCAAATCCAGACAACCAATGTATGGCCATATGTAGCTTATGTAAAGCTCAAATAAGCAGGGGTAAGGATCTTGCCCACCTAGGAACATCCTCCCTTATACGTCACCTGAATAACCTTCATAGTTCAGTGGTTAGTTCAGGAACTGGGGCTAGGACCCTCATCGGTACAGGGACACCTAAATCCCGTGGTCCAGTTGGATACACACCAGCAACACCCTCCTCGTCAACTTCCTCCACAATCTCCATCAGATTCAGTCCTGCAGCCCAAGTCAGCAGCCAGACTGAGTCCTCCTCAATACGGGATTCATCCGAGGAATCCTGCAGCGGTACGCCTACTACTGCCACTGCTGCTGTTGCTGCTGTTAGTCGGTCATCTTCCCAGAGGGGAAGTCGTAAGACCGCTAAGTCTTTCACAAAACAATTGACCGTCCAACAGTCGTTTGCCATGACCACTAAATACGATAGTAGTCACCCTATTGCAAAGCGTATAACTGCGGCTGTAACTGCAATGTTGGTGTTAGACGTGCGCCCGGTGTCCGCCATCAGTGGAGTGGGATTTAGAGGGTTGATGGAGGTATTGTGTCCCCGGTACCAAATCCCGTCGAGATTCCACTTCACTAGGCAGGCGATACCAAAAATGTACAGAGAAGTACGATCAAGTGTCCTCAGTGCTCTAAAAAATGCGGTTGTACCCACTGTCCACTTAACCACGGACATGTGGACAAGTGGTTCTGGGCAAACGAAGGACTATATGACTGTGACAGCCCACTGGGTAGATGCATCCCCTTCCGCAGCAACAGCAACAGCTGCATCAGTAGCAGCAACTACAAAATGGCGGCTCGTGCAAAGGCAGGCAACATTGTGTATTACAGGCTTTAATAAGAGGCACAACGCTGACAACATATTAGAGAAAATGAGGGAAATTATCTCCCAGTGGCTTACCCCACTTAGACTCTCATGGGGATTTGTGGTGTCAGACAATGCCAGTAACATTGTGCGGGCATTAAATATGGGCAATTTCCAGCACGTCCCATGTTTTGCCCACACCATTAATTTGGTGGTGCAGCATTACCTCAAGAGTGACAGGGGTGTGCAGGAGATGCTTGCGGTGGCGCGCAAAATTGCTGGACACTTTCGGCATTCAGCCAGTGCCTACCGCAGACTAGAGGCACATCAAAAAAGCATGAACCTGCCCTGCCATCACCTCAAACAAGAGGTTGTGACGCGCTGGAACTCCACCCTCTATATGCTGCAGAGGATGGAGGAGCAGCAAAAGGCCATTCAGGCCTACACAGCCACCTACGACATAGGCAAAGGAGTGGGGATGCGCCTCAGTCAAGCGCAGTGGAGACTGATTTCCGTGTTGTGCAAGGTTCTGCAGCCATTTGAACTTGCCACACGAGAAGTCAGTTCCGACACTGCCAGCTTGAGTCAGGTCATTCCCCTGATCAGGCTGTTGCAGAAGCAGCTGGAGAAAGTGAGGGAGGAGCTGGTAAGCCATTGCGATTACACCAAGCATGTAGCTCTTGTGGATGTAGCCCTTCGTACGCTTTGCCAGGATCCGAGGGTGGTCACTCTTTTAAAGTCAGAGGAATACATTCTGGCCACCGTGCTCGATCCTCGGTTTAAAGCGTATGTTGTGTCTCTGTTTCCGGCGGACACAAGTCTACAGCGGTGCAAAGACCTGCTGGTCAGGAGATTGTCCTCTGAAGAGGACCGTGACATGCCAACAGCTCCACCCTCATTTTCTTCCACATCTATGGCTGCGAGGAAAAAGCTCAGTTTTCCCAAAAGAGGCACTGGCGGGGATGCTGATAACATCTGGTCCGGACTGAAGGACCTGCCAACCATTGCAGACATGTCTACTCTCGCTGCATTGGATGCTGTCACAATAGAAAAAATTGTGGATGATTACTTTGCTGACACCATCCAAGTAGACATGTCAGACAGTCCATATTGT
This sequence comes from Mixophyes fleayi, assembly GCF_038048845.1. Classification (NCBI taxonomy): domain Eukaryota; kingdom Metazoa; phylum Chordata; class Amphibia; order Anura; family Limnodynastidae; genus Mixophyes; species Mixophyes fleayi. Next base: position 294,717,159 of record NC_134403.1, on the reverse strand, counting down.
TACTGGCAGGAAAAAAAGGCAGTTTGGAAGCCCCTGTACAAACTGGCTCTATTTTACCTGAGTTGTCCCCCCTCCAGTGTGTACTCGGAAAGAGTTTTTAGTGCAGCGGGGAACCTGGTCAGTGAGCGGCGAAGGAGGTTGCTTCCTCAGAGCGTTGAAAAAATGATGTTTATAAAAATGAATAATCAATTCCTCAATGAAGTACAGCACTGCCCTCCAGATACTACAGAGGGACCTGTGGTTGTGGAGTCCAGCGGGGACGAATTGATAATGTGTGATGAGGAGGAAGTACACACTGTAGGGGGAGAGGAATCAGAGGTTGAGGATGAGGACGACATCTTGCCTCAGTAGAGCCTGTTTAGTCTGTACAGGGAGAGATGAATAGCTTTTTTGGTGTGGGGGCCCAAACAAACCAATCATTTCAGCCAAAGTTGTTTGGTAGGCCCTGTCGCTGAAATGATTGGTTTGTTAAAGTGTGCATGTCCTATTTCAACAACATAAGGGTGGGTGTGAGGGCCCAAGGACAATTCCATCTTGGACCTTTTTTTTTTGCATTATATGACCAATCAACAGTCGTTTGCCATGTTCAAAAAGTAAAACCAAATTTAACAAAATTCAAGAAATTAAACCAAAAGTAAAATGCCCTGTCATAATTTAAAACAAGAGGTATTGAGGTGCTCTAAAACTACTGTATTGTTGTTTATATTTTGTAAACACTACACTTGAAAGCTTGAGTCTTTCAATAAAAAAGTAACTGTCCATTGCACGAATATTTGCAACAGGGACAATTTTAGGGTTAAGAAAGTCAACTAATAACACTTCGACGCTGTCTGTCTTTATAAACACTACACTTGGAAGTTGGAGGAGGTATTGTGGCCCCGGCACCAAATTTACTACCGGGGCCACACCACTGTGCAGTCCATATTTAGGTGTATCAGATATTAAACAACGGTGACAGTTGATGCCCAATTTTTTAATTATATTGTGGCCTCGGTACCAAATTGTGTACCGGGGCCACCACACTACGCAGTCCATACCCTTTTTTGGTGGAATTCTGACACGTGGAGGGTTTTTTAATTATATTGTGGCCTCGGTACCAAATTGTGTACCGGGGCCACCACACTACGCAGTCCAGATACTTGTTTGGTGAAATTCAGACCAGTTGAGGGTTTTATTATTATATTGTGGGGACCACTCTATCTATACCACACTACAACTCTATACCACTCTATTTAATACTTTAATTCTATTTAATACTTTAATTCTATTTAATACTTTAATTCTATTACTAATTACCATAAAGAGGAACTGCCGCTTCTATTTAATACTTTAATTCTATTAGTAGTTACCATAAAGAGGAACAAAATAAACCAATTTTACCAAAAGTATAATATGACTTAGACTTATAAACACTACACTTGAAAGATGGTGCCTTTAAATGAAAAAGTCAGTCTTCATTGCACGACTATGTGCAACAGGGACAGTTTTTTGGTTTACAAAGTCAACCAATAACACTTGGACCCTGTCTGTCTTTAACATACTTGATGGGATCTCAATGACGAATTGTCTGTACCATGTTTGGAGGAGGTATTGTGGCCCCGGTATCAAATTGGGTACCGGGGCCACCCCACTACGCAGTCCAGATACTTGTTTGGTGGAATTCAGACCAGTTGAGGGTGTATTTATTTTATTGTGGCCCCGGCACCAAATTTACTATCGGGGCCACTCCACTGTGCAGTCCATATTTAGGTGTATCAGATATTAAACAACGGTGACAGTTGATGCCCAATTTTTTAATTATATTGTGGCCTCGGTACCAAATTGTGTACCGGGGCCACCACACTACGCAGTCCATACCCTTTTTTGGTCGAATTCTGACACGTGGAGGGTTTTTTAATTATATTGTGGCCTCGGTACCAAATTGTGTACCGAGGCCACCACACTACGCAGTCAAGATAGATAGATGCGTATCATAGATAAAGTACATTCAGTGGTGTGGGGCAAATTGAAAAATATTCAAAATGCACTGACATTATCAAAAACAAGAGGTTGTCACACGCTAAAACTCCAACATGTATATGATGGAGAGGATGGAGGAGCAGCCGTATGTGTAGTGTAATGCAGACCTGTTGAAGGTTTTTTATATATTTTATTGTGGTGCCCAGTGCCCATTCCTCTAGGCAGTCCAGGTACATTTATTGGTGCGATTCATAAAAGTTCAGGGTTTTTAATATATTGTGGTGACCCACTCCTCTACGCAGTCCAGGTACATTTATTGGTGCGATTCATAAAAGTTCAGGCTTTTTAATATATTGTGGTGACCCACTCCTCTACGCAGTCCAGGTACATTTATTGGTGCGAATCAAACAAGTTGATGGTTTTCTTATTATATATATTGTGGTGACCCACTCCTCTACGCAGTCCAGGTACATTTATTGGTGCGATTCATAAAAGTTCAGGGTTTTTAATATATTGTGGTGACCCACTCCTCTACGCAGTCCAGGTACATTTATTGGTGCGATTCATAAAAGTTCAGGGTTTTTAATATATTGTGGTGACCCACTCCTCTACGCAGTCCAGGTACATTTATTGGTGCGATTCATAAAAGTTCAGGGTTTTTAATATATTGTGGTGACCCACTCCTCTACGCAGTCCAGGTACATTTATTGGTGCGAATCAAACAAGTTGATGGTTTTCTTATTATATATATTGTGGTGACCCACTCCTCTACGCAGTCCAGGTACATTTATTGGTGCGATTCATAAAAGTTCAGGGTTTTTAATATATTGTGGTGACCCACTCCTCTACGCAGTCCAGGTACATTTATTGGTGCGATTCATAAAAGTTCAGGGTTTTTAATATATTGTGGTGACCCACTCCTCTACGCAGTCCAGGTACATTTATTGGTGCGAATCAAACAAGTTGATGGTTTTCTTATTATATATATTGTGGTGACCCACTCCTCTACGCAGTCCAGGTACATTTATTGGTGCGATTCATAAAAGTTCAGGGTTTTTAATATATTGTGGTGACCCACTCCTCTACGCAGTCCAGGTACATTTATTGGTGCGATTCATAAAAGTTCAGGGTTTTTAATATATTGTGGTGACCCACTCCTCTTTGCAGTCCAGGTACATTTATTGGTGCGATTCATAAAAGTTCAGGGTTTTTAATATATTGTGGTGACCCACTCCTCTACGCAGTCCAGGTACATTTATTGGTGCGATTCATAAAAGTTCAGGGTTTTTAATATATTGTGGTGACCCACTCCTCTACGCAGTCCAGGTACATTTATTGGTGCGAATCAAACAAGTTGATGGTTTTCTTATTATATATATTGTGGTGACCCACTCCTCTACGCAGTCCAGGTACATTTATTGGTGCGATTCATAAAAGTTCAGGGTTTTTAATATATTGTGGTGACCCACTCCTCTACGCAGTCCAGGTACATTTATTGGTGCGAATCAAACAAGTTGATGGTTTTCTTATTATATATATATTGTGGTGACCCACTCCTCTACGCAGTCCAGGTACATTTATTGGTGCGATTCATAAAAGTTCAGGGTTTTTAATATATTGTGGTGACCCACTCCTCTACGCAGTCCAGGTACATTTATTGGTGCGATTCATAAAAGTTCAGGGTTTTTAATATATTGTGGTGACCCACTCCTCTACGCAGTCCAGGTACATTTATTGGTGCGATTCATAAAAGTTCAGGGTTTTTAATATATTGTGGTGACCCACTCCTCTACGCAGTCCAGGTACATTTATTGGTGGGATTCATAAAAGTTCAGGGTTTTTAATATATTGTGGTGACCCACTCCTCTAGGCAGTCCAGGTACATTTATTGGTGCGAATCATAAAAGTTCAGGGTTTTTACTTTTTAATATATATTGTGGTGACCCACTCCTCTACGCAGTCCAGGTACATTTATTGGTGCGAATCATACAAGTTGATGGTTTTCTTATTATATATATTGTGGTGACCCACTCCTCTAGGCAGTCCAGGTACATTTATTGGTGCGAATCATAAAAGTTCAGGGTTTTTAATATATATTGTGGTGACCCACTCCTCTACGCAGTCCAGGTACATTTATTGGTGCGATTCATAAAAGTTCAGGGTTTTTAATATATATTGTGGTGACCCACTCCTCTACGCAGTCCAGAAAGATACCTTGTTGCAACGTTTTGGACTAATAACTATATTGTGAGGTGTTCAGAATACACTGTAAATTAGTGGAAATGCTTGTTATTGAATGTTATTGAGGTTAATAATAGCCTAGGAGTGAAAATAAGCCCAAAAACTTGATTTTTAAACTTTTTATGTTTTTTTCAAAAAAAATCCGAATCCAAAACCTTAAATCCGAACCGAGACCTTTCGTCAAGTGTTTTGCGAGACAAATCCGAACCCCAAAAATAACGAAAATCCGGATCCAAAACACAAAACACGAGACCACATCCCTACTTAAAAGTCGCCAACGCTTTGCTGGTTCGAAAGCTGAAGAGATCCAAACTTCCACTGACATTAATGTAAGCACAAAAACTGTGCAGTGGGAGCTTAATGGAATGGGTTTCCATGGCCGAGCAGCTGCATGCAAGACCAATGGGAAGCATTGGATGGAGTGGTGTAAAGCACACTGAGGCTGGACTATGGAGTAGTGTAAACGTGTTCTATGGAGTGACAAATCACGCTTCTCTGTTTGGCAGTCAGATGGGTGAGTCTGGGTTTGGTGGATGCCGGGAGAATATTACCTGTCTGACTGCATTATGTCAACTGTGAAGTTTGGTACAGGAGGGATAATGGTATGGGGCTGTTTTTCAGGGTTTGGCCTATGCCCATTATTTCCAGGGCAGTCTTAATGCTTTAGCATACCAAGTCATTTTGGACAATGCTATATGCTTCCAACTTTGTGGCAACAGTTTGGGGAAGGCCCTTTTCTATTCCAACATGACTGTACCCCAGTGCACAAAGCAATGACTACAAAGACATGGTTTGATGAGCTCGGTGTGGAAGAACTTGACTGGCCCACACAGAGCCCTGATCTCAACCCCATCAAACACCTTTGGGATGAACTGGAACAGAGATTGTGAGCCAGGCCTTCACGTCCAACATCAGTGCCTGATCTCATAAATCCTCTACAGAATGAATGGGCACAAATTACCACAGCAACACTCCAACATCTTGTGGAAAGCCTTCCAAAAAGAGTGGAAGCTGCAAAAGGGGGACCAACTCCATATTATGTATTTGAATACAATGTCATTACAGTCCCTGCTGGTGTAATGGTCAAGCATCCGAATATTCTTACTTACGTATAATGTACGAAAGTATGGTAAGCTGGACATATCTTAAGATGTATCTAACTCAAAAACAGTATGTGTATCAGGTGTACAAGAGTAAATTTTTCGCCTTAGAATAGCATAGATATGTGCTATTAATTGTTATTAATAAATGCTAAAGTTGCATTTTCAATATAAAATATAATGTAATACAAACACCTATACATCTGTTGTTTTTCTCTTTGAAAATAAAATGTGAATATTTTTTCCAGCAGGATTTTCAAATGAAAATAAGTGCAATGCTAATGATTTAAGTACTGCAGTAGTTCAGCTGGAGGGGTTAATATGCAATCAGTCAATAAGAAGAGTCTAGAAAGCGTTCCTGCTAGTAATCATCATCGTGTGTTATTTCGCTAGCACCCGCAAGATATATGTCACTTAAAGGGTGGATTTGGGGCATGCGTCTGCATCTAATTGTGTCACAGTTATGTAAACATGCCCTTAATTTACTAAGCTTATGCTTGCTGTCTCCATTCCACCTCTCCAGGCATAATGGAATGCAAGTCAACAATATACCTAATAATAATATTTTCTGTACTACTGATAAATCTAGATACAAACCTATGCGTAAGCATTTTTGGTATGTATAAGCCTTACGGAAATGCTTATCTTACATAAAAAGCGAACATCCAAATCCAAATAAGCCCTTTCAATTTACCTATTTTACTTACAATAAATACTGTATTGCACCAGGATAAAAGGTATAGTTTGAATTAGTGCCTGGTGAATATATTCCATCCTCTCATTTGCATACAATGCCAGAAAAGAGGAATACATGTGACTTACAGAAAAAAATGCCAGTGTTCACATATGGGTAATTTGTACTGTTGACTTACAAAATGTTAATTTACTGTGCCAGCTTAGCTTGCATGCAAAACCTGAATTTGATGTGCTGAATAAGTGATGAACTTGTAATTGCACTTCATAAATAAATTGAGTCTGTATATACAGTATCATGGCTTTTACCTGAAATATGGACACAAGTCAATTTATAAGAGTGTATTAGTGATGACCTGTTTGACATGAACACAATACAGGAGTTTAATGTTCTTTTATTCCAAATCTGACCAAGATATGTGGGTTTAATATTGATGGTTTCTGAAACTGGTACATTTAATAGGTGCAGAGTTTGTAATTGGCCAGTGTTTATTAAATAATCTAGCTTTAGAAAGCATGACATTTTTCAAAGCTATATTAACACCTAGACTTAAGGTCTCCCTATCCCCAAACTTAATTCCCTTGTAAAATGACTGTATTTAGCAGCCGTAATGAAAATCAATAAATTAAAGCTCACCATCTTTAAAAGATGGCAGAGGGGTAGTGGGAGGAGACACCTTAGGAATTATAGTGATTCTAGCTAAATGTGCCTGGAATTGCACCTTTCCTTCAATGAGAGTCAAGGCTAGGAGAGTGCTCATTTACTGGGCCGTTCCCTGTTTTGCGGGTGGCAACAGAGTATACCTCCCACAATTAGGATAATAGGTACGGCGCTAATTATAAAAAACTCTTAGGACAGCCAAAAGACTCTCCACACATAATTAAAAAGTATAGTCCATAAGTCCCAAAACCGGTGATTTCCTTTAGGATTGATTGAAAAGAATGTCAAATGTTGGATTTCCACAGTACATATAATGGTGTATCCTTGCCTTCTTCCAAATATTCAGAAGAATATATCCAAGAACTTCTCTCTCACAAGATTGTGTATATGAAAAGGATCATTAAAAAGAGAAAGCATCTTAGGACGATCTAAAACATATACCAAAGCACCATCCCCCAAAGGATATCAATGTAAGTGGTTCTATAGTTGTTTATAACACCACGTGAATAATAAAGACCCACTCAGGGTATACACTTACACAAGGGAGTTATTCCAGAAGTTGCCAATGTATATGTCAGAGATATATTATAACGTCTTTATGATGTATCACGTTATTCCTCTCGATGTATCAATTGGTCATAAATGGCAAACAGAAAAAATAAAGGCAATATGGTGCATTATCCCAATAAAAACATAGAATTTAATAACACCAATAAAACATTAAAACATACAAGTTGTTTCTCCTTCACATAGGAAATGAACAAACAGCGGGACACCACCTCTTTGAGGTTGGACTCTAACCCCGTTCAGAATGAAAACAGGCACGTAAGGATAAACTTTTACCCCTTCACAAACGATCAGGTGCCAGATGGGTTAATCCACATGTCGCTGCTATTCAAGCTGAGTCCAAACACTTCCAGACGCGTGTCTCCCTGTTGGTAACCGCCCCCTTCCAACGCGTTTCAATTGTATAAATCTTTATCAAGGCAATGCGGTTACAATCAAGGTTCCACCCTTTTAAACTCCTTCCGTCCCATCGGGATACTTGAATTATCATATTGTAACTATAGCAGCCCCTCCGGATATAGTACAATAGAAATAACATTGTTAAAATGTCAAACTGTACAAGTATCTATTTCTGTACTTATAGTAGACATACATTATGTGGAAAAATCCCCATCATATATGCAGCTTCTCTCTTCTGAATAAATGTACTCATTATTCATTCAATATCGCTTCTAACCCATCTTCCTTTTACCTACTTTTGCAAGCTGGCTAGGAGACATCTGACCAGCAGCTATCTAAGCTCCCCCCGAAAGTATACCTCCCAACTGTCTCGATTTGAGGGCTCTGTATCGTTGTCCCCATCGAGACAGCTTTGTCTCGTAGATTAGAAAGTATGTTCTGTTCACTGGTGCCCTGCATGTGGCTATGAATTGGTGTTGGGAGGGATGTAAGGGGCAGCCTAATGCTTCAAAAATGCTGGGAACAACTTCTGGTCAATCTCAATAGCGGTGTGGTCATGCCCTCATTGTGAGATGCCCCCTATCTGATTCCCTGCACTCCAAATTTATTAGGTATGACAGAGCATCTTCCCACCATAAAAGGGGAAATAAGGTTTTTACATATGCTGTGGAGGAGCAGGTAATCGGCAGTAATAACCGCATTTATGAGGGCACAAATACACATTACTGAAAATGACATATATACACAAGTGACCACATAAATGGTGATGAAGGCTAATGTCCCCTCACTCTCATGGTTAAAAAAACTTGCCAGTACATGTATTTTGTAGTGTACAAAACCTGCATCATTTACAGGAACCGAGAGACATGGATCAGATTTCACTCTGTAACCACCAACAGCAGTCACCCTGTTTACATTTATATACTTAATAGGGAGTACAATGTGACTATGGAAATATTGTATGTCCCTGGCTGATACCTGTCATCTACATTTTGATTATCTACTGCTGGATACTATAATTATGTGCTCTCTGCCCCAGTCTCCCTGTTATCTATTGAAGCATGTGTCAGCGAATGATACAATCTGTTCACATCATAGTGGCCCTTTAATGTGATAATTGATTATATGCCTCCCTACTTCTGTGTACATTCTGCTGATGTCAGTCATTTTACAGGGTTGTATATATCAATTAGCTTTAACTGTCCTACTTGTAGGAAAACATGGAACCACATGTGAGGTTGGGACTTATATTGCATAGCATTCTTTGTGTTTATATGTTTGCTATTGTTCCTAAATAAATAAAATGTATCTTGGAAACAATACATTCTATATTATTTAATGTGTATATTTGTAATTATGTTTGCTGAATAAATGAAAGTTATTGTGATATCTACGGGATGCTTGATTCACAAATTATTGCTCGATATTTATAAGATTTCGGCAAAAATTGTGGCACTGTTTTATTACAATGTTATTGCTATTATCAACTGTGCATATTTTTTCTTAGCAACACCAGTCATTTTTTCTTGAAGACACTATTTTATCAAAAAATAAATCTGGTCTTCCAATGATGGTGTTGCAAATCCTCAGGTGTTGTTGAGCTTCAGCATGTCCTGCAAGTCAAGTATAGTAGGAGTGCGAATTGTGTTCTGCATCATCATCATCAGCAGCAGCTATTTATATAGTGGCAGTAATTCCGCAGCACTGTACAGAGACCTGACATCAGTCCCTGACCCATTGGAGCTTACAGTCTAGATTGCCTAACATACATACACACTCACAGATAGAGAGAGAGAAAGATTGGGGTCAATTTGATAGCAACCAATTAACCTAGTAGTATGAGTGTGGGCGGAAACTGGAGCACCCATACAAACATGGGGAGAACATACAAGCTACAACAAAGTGCATAGTGGGGCCTGATGCTGATTTGATCTTATGCCAGTTTGTGTAGAGTAATGTACACAGATGGCCCAATGAAAACTGACACATATTCAGACTTGCATGTATCTGGCACCTGCGCCTCCTTATGACTGGAGAAGAGTAACGGAATTAAAGGGACATGCAAACGCAGGCTGGGTACAGTAAGGGCATTCACGCAAATGCGCCGTATGCAGACCTGCAGAAACAAAGCATATTCGTCTGCTAGAGCGCAGGTGCAAATACAAGCTGATGTTGATGACTTTGTGTAAACCAGGTGCATATGTTGCCAATGTGGAGACATACACATCTCGAGCTGTGTACAGCTCTGTTCTGTATATATGTGTAAATACACTTTTTTTGCTCTTAATTAAAGAGTAATTATGCCCATTTTGCTATCAACTCTGATTCAATCCTTTTATTGTAGACTCTCTTAAAAATAATAATAGTAACTGGGTGCACAATATTTAGCTATAAATCTCAAACTTGGTTATGTATGAAATTGTATCAAAAACAAGTTGTCAACATATGTGATACCAAAACATGACTTTGTAAGACAAAATAGTTTTTTTTACCATGCATTCATTAATTTTTAACTATTGTCATAAGACATTAGTCTGTAACACAAACAATCAGTATTGCCTTAAAAATTCTCTATATCCACATATTGAACTAACCAACTCAAAAGCATACATATTCTGTGTTATTTTGCCAAACGTGATTACAAAAACAGTGTTGTGCCATGTTAGTAGACACCTAAAAAAACCAAAAAAAAAACCATAATATAACAGTAATGTAAAGTAATGTCTAACCAGACAGCTTGGCAGACTTTATTTGCATTGTGGGGATTAGGCAGAGTCATGAATGCACAGTAGCTAAAATGACTACATTCATCTTTTTGGCCGGTATCAGATCTCATTAGTACACCGTCCTAAACATAAGGGAGGAGTGTCAACTGTCTGTAATGAAAATGGAAAGGTAATACTTTACTTTTTAATAGAGCTGCAGTAGATTACTATGGTTTATACCTGGATAGTTCTATTTTGGGGTTTATCTTTCCTTTAAAATACATATACAAAGGCAAGACTTTACATCATAAAGTATGCAAGTTATGTGTTTAAAATGTGTCTCCTGCAGATTTACTGAACATATTACAACTTGCCTTCTAGGTCATCACATGGTCTGGAACATATGACCCCGGAAGGGAAAGAAGCAAGGTATTTTATTACTATTTATTTGAGAATACGTCTGTTTTTTAATGCATTCCACATAGAACAGTCTGACAGCTGTCTGCATTATTATTACAACACTGTTGGCACGGAACATCGCAGGATTTGACAGTTTGCCTTGTCTGTTTGCAGAGAACATGATTCTCTATCGGAAAGGGATGCATTGTGAAATACTTTGGGACTTTTCTTGTTAAAAGCTTCTTGTTAATGGAGAAACACAACTTATATCAATGAAACATTTAAAAACATTTATTTTTTAAAAAGACACAGAATTGAAATATTGACTTTTGCTCCACCTTTGCGACACCTGTGTAAGAACAGAGCAACACTGCTTTCTTCAGTGTATTGGGGAGTTCACTTCTGTGGTGTGGTTTCACTAAACCACTAAAACAGTGTAGCTACAAAAAGAAACCTTGTGGATCTTCCAAATAGCCTTCAGAGGAGAATCCATGTGTGTATTAAGCAAAATAATAGCATTGAATGGTATGTTCCTTTGCATAACTGTTATATACAGGGTAAAGTAGGGTTGGGCAATAACAAATATTCCCCCACAATATTGATATTAAAAAAAAAAAAAAGGAATGAAGAACAGAAGGTGTTATTGCATGGATGTAGAGCAGACAGCAGAGCAGAGGGGGCTAACACATGGGTGAAGAGTGATATGTAGTACAGAAGGGGTTGATACATAGGAAAGAGAACTGCAGAAGGGATAACTCGTTAGAGATTAGAAGTTACTCCACAAAGAGCAGTGATGAAACCCTTCACCCACAGCCCCTAATCATGCTCAGCAGCAGCACATTGTAGGTCTTCATGGAAGCCAGCTTGCTAGACCAGGAAAAGGTCCTGCTTCACCATTTCTTACCTTGTTTTGGTGTTCAGTGAAGGAGGGGTCAGATAGCTGCTTTGGGTCTTCACAGCCACTCACACATGTAGAGGAAAGAAAACTGTGAAGAGCACTGGTGACTCCCACTGAAGACATCTGTAGTGCTACACATTCCTTATGCCCACATGAGGCCATGTGAGCGGCTGTGAAGGACTAGGAAAGCCATTAGAAAGCCACTAGAAATATTGGAGGAGGGAGGAGACATTTAAGCCACCTGCAGAGTGACAGTAATAAAATACCTTCTGATTTGTCCACATTGTCACACTGGAACAAGGATGATGACTACCTGCTGGGATTGGTGCTGCTGAATCTAGTTGCGTGGAGTCTAACACGCCCCTGGTACCCCTGCAAGGAGGTTTGGATTTAGCCTCAAGGGACACGCCAGTCGCGGTTCTCTAGAACAGCTACCGGTAAGGTAGTAGATGAACTGTGGTCAGGCAATCCGGGTCAGAACCTAGTGGGTGGATCAGTACCAAATCAGAATCCGAAGGGAGAATCAAAGACAAGCCACAGGTCAAATATCACAGAGAGAAACAGAGCCAGTGAAAATCCAAAACAGTAGTCAAGGGAGTTGCCAAGGTCAGGAGCTACAAGTAAATAGAGAGTCAGGACACAGGAGACAGGAACGCTGGAGCACTGGAGGGAACCAAATACTCTGGCATGCTGGTGGTGCCAGAGGCTTCCTTAAGTAGGAGAGTGCAGTACCTAATTACTGGTGATGTAACAGCTGCCTTTGGGTTCAGAGCCCTATAGTCGGCGGCCTGGCTGAGGGATGGCACCTGACACACATGTAATTGTGGTGCAATTATGTGAACATACAGTGACCATTCTCAGACTCTGCTTACCTGCCCCTTGCCACTACCAAAAGTTTACAAATTCCACCCCTCCAAACATATGATACGCAAAAAAAAACTATTTCCAGGAGTATTTTTGGTGCACAGTACAGAAATGCATAACAAAAAAAAATTACGTTCAGTAAACTCTAAATGAGCCTCATTGTGAACTGATCTGATTAGCTATACAGAATATACTTGAATTTACATGAGTTTAAGCAAGGGCTCCCAGGTCTTTGAAACAGTAACCATGTACTCCCATGCGATTTTTAAGATTTCCTATTGCTGCCCATTGCAATTGGGCACTTCAGTTTGGGAATTTTATTTATCAATAAAAGATCATCAAGGCAGCTGATCCATGTTTGTTTGAGCAGCATTTATATTTTCAGGAATCATGTTGTGGTTTAGGGCTATGGTAGGAAACTGGTGATATAAACCTTTTCAGGAAATCTTGTGAGTCCTTTTAACATGGCTGCACTTGAATGTTTTGGATATGTAAAGTAAGTTGTTAAATGTCAGGTCATCTGCCATTTTAATTGTTTTCACTAATCTTTACCTGCAACTTTTGAGGGTTCAGATAACAGGAATTCTAGATTACCTCAAAGGGTTGTACTGCATTGTTATAAGTCCTGGACCCATGTTCAGAACTAAATACTTTTTGGCATACCTCATATCTCATCCTATACTGTGTACCATAGACATATGCCTTGTACCATTATGTACCATAATGCCCAGCCCTTGACCCAGGGTGACGTTTCCACTCAGTCATGATACAGTTGACCCTTGATGCTGGCAGGAAGCCATTGCAGCATATCAGTAAAAAGAAACAAACAAAGTCCTGCTGTCAAATCTTTTGCTGATGATCATGTGTGCCCTCCTAGTAGACCATGCAGTTGTCTGTACTGTATTAAAGGACCACTAAACCCGAAAATCTAAATTTTCAGATATGAAAAATGGAAGTAAAAGTTATTGTTCACTGTTACCCTGGGACATTCCACTGCAGCTCTGAAATAGTGGTATGTCCTCATTCCACTTCATATAGGTGAAGCACCTCCCAACTCTTTAGGACACTATCCTGAGGGATCTCATACAGGTCATAAAGCTAACTGTGCAGGGATTTAAGTTAAGATTGCATCACTGGCCCCAACCCTGTGTATAACCCAACCAATCTACACTGTATTTCTGCACAACAACTCCGAAATATTGCTATTCAAACTCTGCTTAGTTAGAAAAGCACCTCCTCCTAACTTGCTGCAGAGGAGTAATAGAGAGCATGGTGGACATATTTATCTATAAAGACTGAGTTATTTCACATATACTTGCCTTTTCACAGTGTGATCTATGGAAATACTTAATCAATTGTTCCGCCGGAACGAGCGCGTTAAAACTATTACCGTTTATACAGTAATATTGCGCGTAATTACCGTTCATACGGTAATTTACTCGCTCAATTTCAGCTCGCTGCTCAGGGAGCTGCGAGCTGAAATTGAGCGAGTAATTATCGTATAAACGGTAATAGTTTTAACGCGCTCGTTCCGGCGGCGCCCGGAGGAACAATTGAATACCCCCATAAAACCCTAAATATTGATTTTGTGCAATCACAAAATGCAAACACTAATTGAATGCAAAAGGGTTTAAAAAGGATATAATTAGTGTTCCAATAAGTAAATATATGATGTGTTGCATAATATATTTATCTATGATCAGGCCGAAACATACTGATAGTTTAATTGGCTTCTGATAAAATGGACCCTAGCATGTGTGTGTGTTTGCATTTGTGTGATAGAAAGTTTACTCCAGGATGGGGCCTCATAGCTGTCATGATCCGAAACTGAAATATAGGATCCCCAGGTCTGTCTAACTTGGCACTACTCTACCCAGAGGAGCAGAGTCTATCGGGACAGGTTGTCTTCACCAGGAACCCCCACAAGGAGCTATGGGCTTTGCAGCCACTGCTCCGCAGGTCGTGGCCTTCAGGGAGAGCATTAGACCAGATCCGTATGGAGAACACAGGAGTAGAAGAAACTCTGCAGAAAGAAAACCGCAAAGAGGTGAATAGACTTGAGAAGGAGATAGCTGTGGGTGAGTGGTACTGAGCAACAACTGAGAAATCACTGAAACAGCGGCCTGAACACGACAAAGTGATTTCTGTAGATTATTAGCACTAAACAGCAACTGAGGAATGACTGGAACAGCGTACTGAATTCGAGGACATGATAGCTGAGAATGAGTAGCACTGAACAGCAACTGAGGAATCTGTGGAAGAGCGGGCTGAATGCAAGAAAGTGATATCTGAGGATGAGTAGCACTGAACAGCAACTGAGGAATTACTGGAACAGTGGACTGAACATGATGAGGTGATATCTGAAAATGAGTAGTACTGGACAGCAACCAGGGAATCACTGGAACAGCGAACTGAACACAAGGAAGTCATGATTGTGGATGAGAGGCACTGAACAGCAACCAAGAAATCACTGGACAGCTAGCTGAAGCAGCAGGAGCAAAGGGAGCCACATCTATGCACTGTCAGGGCTTGACACACACAAAACAGGCACCTTACTACAGGTTCGGGTGCCTTAAATACCCTACTAATAAGAAAGGCACCAATAGTAAAGAAGAACAGGTTTTAAAAGAAGATCGGGTCTGCACATGCTCAGACCCAAATACAAGATGGCCGCCGCTATCGGATGGACATGGCGCTAAGTGCCGAGAGGGACCCCAGTGTGGAGCTAGTAAGTGTGCTGGGACCTGAATGCAGGCCTGGCGTGTGATAATATCAAAGGTTGTATAGGGGCATGATTCCACTGGATTCTCCCAGGCCTCCCGATCTGCTCTGAAAAGTATGCAGGCATGGTCAAAAATTGCAATTGTTGTTCATACCAAACACCAGAATAGAGAAGAAATGTGATCTAAGTGACTTTTACTATGGAATGATTGTTGGTGCCAGATAAGTTGCTTCAGTACCTCAGAAACTGCAGATCTCTTGGGATTTTTACACACTACAGTCTCTAGAGTTTACAGAACACAGAAACATCCAGTGAGCTGCAGTTCTGTTGGTGGAAACACCTTGTTAATGAGAGACGTCAGAAAAGAATGGAGAGCCTGACAGGAATGCGACATAAATAAGTAACTCAATTAACCATGGGTGGTATGCAGAAGAGCATCTCGGAATGCACAGCACATCCAACATTGAAGTGCATTTGCTACAGCAGCAAAAGACCACATAGCATCCTTGTGACGGCCACACAATACACGCCACCCTTGTGACCACCACACAATATACAGTACCCTTGGGACCGCCACACAATACATAGGGCCGTTGTGACCGCCAGAGAACACATAGCACCCTTGTCACCACCACACAATACAAAGGACAACCTTGTCATTGCCACACAATACAGAGGGCAACTTTGTCACCGCCACACAATACAGAGGGCTATCTTGTCACTGCCACACAATACAGATGCCAGCCATGAGACCGCCATCCAATACAGAGAGCAAAATATAATTTTTATTGACACAATCAAACTGTACCGTTAATGTGTGTGATTATCAGTTGTTGGTCATTTTCATACCTCCTAACACTTCAAATGGCCAAAGGGGAATGTATAAGATTGGTTTTATATAACTATTCTTTCTTCAATGTTTATACATCTCAGCAGACTTTAAAATGTAAATAGTCAAACACAGTTAATGGTCAGTGGCACCAGGGTATAATCTTGGTAAAAGGAACTGACCCTATGCTAATACACAAGAGCCATTCACACGTGCATATTATATTTTAACATATCCTCCGTTGTCACATATCCCCTGTTGGACCTGTTATCACATATCCCTTGCTGTCACATATCCATGTTAAAAATAAATTGTTATACCTGTTGTGCTGAGCGCCGGTGACCTCAGTCTGGGACTGGGTGGAAGTTGTTAAAGCACGAGTCACACACAGCCTCTGTAGGTGCAGGCCCCACCCCACTCAGCAACAGATAGCCTCGCGATTGGCTGCCTTGATGCTCTCCAATGACAGGACCAAAGGGAAGCCAACATCGGGAGGTCCATATCATCACCCCGTCCCCCCACGACCACGCCTGGTACCACCACACAAAAAATTGTGATTCCTTCTGGCTGGTCTGGGCCTATTTCTGTGGAAAGGTCGGATCGCCAGCACAACCCTTTTCATTGGACCCCTCGATTCTCTCCCATTACCTCTAGCTTGTTTACGATTCCCCGGTCTCATTTACTTAATTTCTTACCACTAACCTCCTGGTCCTCCCTATACTCATTCTCGGACACTAACATTATTACCTGCCTGTGCTCCCATCTTTCTCCATCAGGCCCATTGTTAATCCAGCCCTGGCAGTAAGCTTCAATAAGGCAGGGACAGGTATGAGCGATTCAGTAGCCTTGTATGCTGTAAGCTGTAAGCATACAAGAGCAGCCAGAGTGGGGGGTGAGCAGGGCCTAAATCATTGTTGGAGCACTCACAGATTATCCCCCTCCCTGCTTATACTGGCACAGCCCTGGCTTTTTACACACTCATCTCCTCCAGGGATTCCTTAGCATATCCACTGCACCCACTACCACTTAAGGACCACATACTTTGGCACCCCTTGTTAACTGTAAGATATTGACCAAATCCCCTATGAAAAGGGATTGTTACTTTCTTCCACAACCGCTACCGCTGGTGTTCTTGTTGATGCTCCACAGATGCCTCATCTGCATGACCATCCTCCCTTTCTCCTCTAGTGGGGCCCGCGTCTCCAGCCTAGTCCCTGTTCGGCACCTCTGTCCTCAGGAGCTTGAACTCTGGAGGCCTCTCTTCAATGACCCTGGATGCCTTTCTGTACTGTCTTCCAAGTTACCCCCCAAAGGACTTACCATTGGACCCTTTGCTCCTGCTCACCTCAGTTACCTCATGCTCCTGCTCTGCCCACCGGATCTCCACCACATCCCTTTTCATTGGACCCCTGGATTCTCTCACATTACCGCTAGCTCGTTTAAGATTTCCCTGTCTCACTTACTTGATTTCTTACCACTGACCTCCTGATCCTCCCTATACTCATTCTCGGACACGAACTTTACTACCTCCCTGTGCTCCCATCTTGCCATATGGCCATTCTACCACATTTCATTTTACACTCCATTTTTAGGCATTGGTCTTCCTCCACCCTTTTTTCTTCACGGACTTCCTTACATTACATCAGGTTCTAAACTCATTAATTCACTTTGAATAGCTGTTTGCTGTACTTAATTTATTTAATTCATTACCCATTTTTGCACTGTTTATTACTGTCTGTTCATTTGCACTGTATATTACTGTCTGGTTCAGTACTCATTAATGCACTGTAAGTAACTGTTTGCCATATCTATTTACCACTCTTATTGCACTGTCTGATACTAGTCTATGGTTCTTTGTCACCCCATACCTAACCTCTAGCTCTTCTCATTTCTATTCCTTTTCATTCCTGTTCTCACCCCCATCCCTCCCTTGTTACCTCTCGTCATTTCCCCTTCCCCTAGAGTTATTGTCCGCTCATGCTATTTTACCACTCTGTGTCTCCTGTTAGTCTCTCCCTCCACCTTAAATTATAATCTCCCTTGAGAAGGGCGCTCTATCCTCATGTCCTCTTTCTCCTGTTTACCTCTGCCCCTGGCCCACCCCCTTCTTTTCTCCTTTCATCACTCGACTCCTGTCGCTGTCTTTCCCCTCTCTATATCTCCACCCTTATCTGATCCTGTTAGTGGCACCCACTCTTGTGGGCTCAGGCTCAGCCTCCTTTCTTCACTCCCCTCCTCCCTCCCTCCATCCACTCCCACTCTATCTTTGCACCTGCTCTCTGCTGGGTTTGTAATTTTGTACTGTTTGCACTTTTTAATGCCTGTATGCTGTGTACTGTCACCCTTTACTATTGTTCCTTGCTCTATGTACGGCTCTGTGAACCCTTTGTGGCGTCTCATAAATAAATGATGATAATAATAATAATATGAATTATATACTGTATAGCCCAAAATGTATAGCATTTTATATATTCCTATGTACAACTTATTACACAGCCTTATCTGATATGTACAGCCTAAGGTCCTATATACTCAACCTAGAATGTCCAGTATACACAGGGCAATCCTGAACATGTGCTATACAATCATATGCAGCAGGTAATGTCCATCGTATCCTGTGTAGACAGAAATTGCCATCATATACAGCATACATTCAAAGCATATATACGCATGAATAGCCATCATATACACCTTAATGTGCAGCATATACAGCCCGTAATGTGCAATATATACCGCCCAGAATATAAACCGTCCAAAGTTCCTTTGTTGGAGACATCAACACCGATGTATTAGGATTATTTCACTGAATATTTGATATGTTATTATGATTTAATGTATGGTGTTTTTGATCACAAATCGGATAAACTATTTTAAATAATATAGACTTTATCTGGTATTATTCACCCTATTTTGACATCTATAACAGATTGTACAGACATCAATTGTAAAAGATTTTTAGACACGCAGGGAACTCATAAACAATATTGCTCATTAGCGCTGGATTACAATCCTGTTTATATGTACAATATTTACAAGGTTTGGATCACCTTATACATTACAATCCAGCTGCTCTGGCAAGACACGTACTGGAATCCTCACCTGTGCGCATCTCATATCCATTTAAAAATACCGCCCAGAATGTCTATCATATACTGTCTACCATTCATCATGTACTGCCAGGAATGTCCAGCATATACAGCTCAGAGTGCCCATATATTTAACAATGCATCTTGTCTGCAAGACAATTTGCTCGCCCTCCCTGTATTTGGAGATCCTCCGCAATAATTTTTTCGGTGCTTTGGGTGCCAACCCCAGCTGGTTTGTGGTTTGTGTTTTGCTGGAAAACATTGACAGTTGGCGTCCTATGCTTGGTGGGCCCACGTTAGCTTTATTTATGTAATGCCTGAACCTGCCTCTATTTGAGCAGTTGGCTTTAGTTTTGGGGGTGGGTTCATTGGTTGCATTCTATCAGCCCAGAAGGAACGCTGGTCCTTGGATGCTTGGGATAAGAATAAGGGATACCCAAGCTTAAGAATAAGGGTGAACAGAGGTGAAATGGTCCCCATGAATTGATATCTAGAGGGTTAACGACCTTCACTGTGATATTAGAAGCATTGGTCCTAGCCAAACTGATTATTGTTTTCTCCTCCACCGTGCAATTTTAGTATTTTAATAAATTTATTGTTTTCCTTGCCACTAAGGCACATGGTATTTATTCTGCTCTGTATATTGGGCTGCATGTATACAAATTTGTTTTATGCCATAAAATTCTTGTCTTTATTTTTGTTTTTGCATAAGGTGGTTTTATAAAATCAGTGCAATGTTAGCATACTGTCAACTGAGGCTTTTTAATGAACTTTCATTACAACACTGTCCTTTCTGGTGATCCTACAAAAGCCAGAATCAATTAATTCTGTTCTCAGTCAGGCGTCCACAGACAAGTTACATAAAATAGTTAGAAAAGTTCCTAGGGGTAAATTTACTAATCAGCAGATTTGAAAAAGTGGAGGTGTTGCTTATGGCAGACAATCAGATTTTATTTATCATTTATTTAGTACATTCTACAAAATGACTGCTAGAATCTGATTGATTGCTATAGGCAACATCTCCACTTTTTCAAACCCCCTTTAGTAAATATACCCCCTATAGTTGTTTTTGAACTGTGTGTGCAAAGCAGTCAGTTTTGTATTGATGGAGACATACAACATGTCATTTAAATGGCAAAAGAGGGGAACTCGGGGTGCATCATAAAATAAAGAACTTTGAGGCCTTTTTATCAATAGTCACCTTTCTCTGGAGATACGTATGATTTTTTGATGCCGTTTATGGCTGTGGCAGCTGAGTGATACTGTCCAGGTAAGGGTTTAACTATGACAATATGCGTATGCACAAATAACACTTACTGATGTCCTGCACTCATTCTTTCCTTGGCCACTTTTTATGTTCTGTGTATGGAAAATCTTAGGATCTACATCAAGCACTTTAATTACAGGGTCATGTAACCTGCTCTAGTTAGTTTATTTAGAAAATAATTATCCCATCATGCCTTGCTCATGTGCCTGTGTTTTCTTTGCTAAGCCAAATACACCCTACATTAATTAACTATGGCAAGTAGGTGCACACAAGACAACTGCTCATGCCTACCTGGCAACTGTTTGGAGTCATATGTACACTAGGGAGCCTCAGTTAAATGAAGGGATATTGCAACCAGGAATATATAGAGATACTGTTACTGAACAATCTATGAGAATTTATTGTATACACTTTGTACCAAGGTTGGGTTTAGTAGCAGAAAATCCCTGTCTCTTAGGGTTTGTGCACACATGTGATTTTGATCCATTTGTGATTCGTTCCACTTTTGTCATATGAACAGAGGAAAAATGGTCATATGGTCATGACCATACAGAGCCGATTCTACTTTATTTCATCTACCTGTATGTTCATGATCCATCTTGTAAACATTGTGCACACTAATACGTTTTTTCAAAGGGATAAATGATCCCTCTGAGCTTCAATCTCTCTAAATGCACAAAAGATGTTATACTGGTAGAACAAAACCACTCGTGCTAAAGAAAAAACGAATTGCATAGAAAAACCGTTGAAACAATTTTTTGAATGGAAATAGGAGTGGCATAATACAGAAATATTTGATGCTCCTTGTGATGAAATGAGTTTGATAACCCTGTGAGCATGTCTCATTTCTCACATAATGTGGATTATAGTACTTTTTATAGCCCATGCTGTTTGTTCCCCAGTTCACCAGACTACAACTGCATTGTCCAATAACGTATGGCTAAGGGGACATTGTAGTTCAGTGTACATATGTATATTGTTTATTGTATATTGATAACTTGAAGTAAGGTTGCTATTCATTGTCTTTAAAGTGAAGCCAGGGGGATTATGGGTAGGGATCAGGTTGCCATGTGCCTGAGTAGAAAAACTAATTAGTGTCCATTGTTCTCACCAGGCTAGTCCAGACAGGCCATCACACAGGGGAGGTTCTCTGAAAGGACAGCTCATCTTCACTCCCCTGTCCAACCCCCCCCCCCAGTCCAGCACTGACCAATGGTTAAGTAGAATAGACGCAGGGGTTTGCCCAGGGAGGGGAAAGACTGTGGAAATTAGACCTGTGATATATACGGAACAACTCCAGGGGGGAAGGGTGTTCATGCTTGGATTTCATTCAGGAAGGTGCAAGATGGAGTTTTGAATTGTCGTTTTCTAACTCGAGTCTATATATGCAGCTGGGAGGGATCCATGGGTCATGAAGTCTGGACAGCAGGTGACTACATCTCCTTAAGTTATTGGGATAAGGGACAGATGATGTGGTAAATCTGCCTGGCATTAATTTACTGTGTGTATATAATATTCTAGTGTTGTTTGTATAACAATAAATATACTGTTGTATTTTTATAACTGCATTTTGCCTGAGTGACCATACGAATCCTAGAAGGTACTGGGTAGCACTGGGCCAGATAAACCCGGTATCTTCACATTTTTGGTGGCAAGCAGTGGGGTCACTCAGTCCCAGGTCCACTCTGGGTAGAGCTGTAGGGGAACTGTATCGTGATACATTCCAGGGCTCTGCAAAGCAGTTATCACTAGAAACCAGTTACCACATTATCCTGAACTTACTCCTAAAGGCTTTAAGGTAGAAAGTGTCACGAAAAGCGTTGTGGGCTTTAGACGAGGGAAGATGCCGCCTAAGTGCCGATTTGATAAGGGGAAGCGCACCCCGCCAGAGGAGAGCGGAAGATGGAACCATGTCTCAAAGAGAGGAAATCACAGTGAGGTGATCCCTGGAAGTAAAATGGGTGTGAGCTCTAGGAACAAGAGAGCAGATCACAGCCCAGTGTTGAAAAAGTTCCCAAAGGAAGGGATGAAGCAGTCTAGTACACCCAGGAGAAAGGTGTACTGGGACGAAGGGCTGTGGGAGTGTCTGCAGGATGGGGATATGGATGTGTTGCACCAGCCCACCACAATGCAGCACATTTTGGATTATTGGGATGAGGAGTGCCCAAAGATTGTTATGTGGGAAGGAGCCAGTCTACAGGAGAAATTGGAGAACCCGTTGGATGTGTTCCTAATGTTGAAAGAGGAAGCAAGTGCCTGTAATTTTCAGGATGAACCAGAATGGGATGATTTTACACATGAAGTTATTTGTACTATGCAGAATCTGGCCAAGGGAGAATCCAGATACAACAATATTCAGCAGTACAAACCAGATGTAAATGGACTATTACAGCACAGGGACATGCCTGATGAATCCCATGCAAATGTACTAATAGAATCTGTCCCATTAGCAGATTCTACAGATCCACTAGAGACAATGAGTATGGAGGAGCTGATAGTGGAATGTAAGATCCGGGGTGTACCTTACCTGTACTACACGCACAGGGATATCCTCAAACGTCTTTTAAAAGATCAGGAGAATCCCATCAATGCCTTTAGTGTTTATAGGAAATGGATGCTCATTTTAGGTCCCCACATACCTCTCTGGGAACAAATGCAATGTCTGCAACAGAGTTTTGAAGAAGCAGAGGATGAGGTATGGCGGCAAGGATTTACGGACACTGAAATGTGTCAGGATCAGTGTTATCGAGTAAATACTGAAAAATGCCAATTGGAATATCTTTTGTCACACTCTAAAAAGATGGCTGCTCAGTCTGTTAATCAGGGGGAGGTCCATCCCAGTGGATTATACACAGTTGCCCAAGCTGCTATCTTGGGGGAGACTGGAGAAGAACTGCTTGGTGAGGATGTTGTACCTCTGACTACTCAGAAAGGATTAGGAGAAATCCTCCCATTTGGTGACTTGGATGGAAAAGAGCTACCAAACTGTATGACAGAATTAATGGGAGAGGATAAAGGACTTGTCATGTCAGAGGCCACTACCATGGGGCCCTGGGGAAACTACTCCTACACCTTCCCCTATGCAGAATTGGCAGATGAGGAGATATTGACTGAGTGGGTGTCTGAGGGGGCACCAGTACAGCAAGATTCACCAGCCCCACAAGCTTTGATGCATCGCACTCAAGCTCCAAATCTGGGAATCCAGGACCCAATACCAGAGGCCTGCACTGGACCATCCACTCTGGTTTGCTGCCATGAGGACAAGTCTGTGTCAAATGAGGATTCACACTACCCTGATGCGCCAGAGGCGAGGGAAGTAGTGCAACAGTTGGATGTGGTAGCGGGGGAGGGGAGATGCACACCAACATACTTACAGGGGCACACACAAGTGGTTTGGGAGGGGGACAGAGGATTCCCCAGCAGCAAAGAATTAATGGAGCCCCCATGTTTGCTTGCCACTGGGCAGTTGTCCCTTGAGTGTTTGGGGGAGGGGGGATTGGATCTTTGCCGGAAACAAATGGACAAGGAGCCAGAAAGTTTGCCTGCCACTTGGCAGTTTTCACTCAAATATATGGGGGAGGGGAGCATGGTCTCCAGAAACAGAGGACAGGCCAAGGGACTATTTGCAGTTGGGCAATTAAGGGTGGATAAGGCACCCAAGGGATGTTGGACTACAACTCTCCTACCATGGATGTATGCACTGGAGTGGCCCAGTTTTATTGTTGTCTCAGCTTATGACACAGGGCAGCATAAACCCCCACTCCAACTGGGTGGGATGATATCCCTGCAGCCATGGGACCCTGGTGGGAGATTGAGGAACTGTGAACTGCTGTCTACCTTGCCATCAGACCCAGGAGAAACCACAGCAGGCCAGAGATTTTGGACTCGGGGGAGAAAGGTTTACTTGGAGCAAGGGAGCCACTGGGGAACAAGGGCTAAAAAAGTAGGGGAGGTATATGTGAGCATGTCTCATTTCTCACATAATGTGGATTATAGTACTTTTTATAGCCCGTATATTGATAACTTGAAGTAAGGTTGCTATTCATTGTCTTTAAAGTGAAACCAGGGGGATTATGGGTAGGGATCAGGTTGCCATGTGCCTGAGTAGGAAAACTAATTAGTGTCCATTGTTCTCACCAGGCTAGTCCAGACAGGCCGTCTAACAGGGGAGGTTCTCTGAAAGGACAGCTCATCTTCACTCCCCTGTCCAACCCCCCCCCCCCCCCCCCCCAGTCCAGCACTGACCAATGGTTAAGTAGAATAGACGCAGGGGTTTGCCCAGGGAGGGGAAAGACTGTGGAAATTAGACCTGTGATATATACGGAACAACTCCAGGGGGGAAGGGTGTTCATGCTTGGATTTCATTCAGGAAGGTGCAAGATGGAGTTTTGAATTGTCGTTTTCTAACTCGAGTCTATATATGCAGCTGGGAGGGATCCATGGGTCATGAAGTCTGGACAGCAGGTGACTACATCTCCTTAAGTTATTGGGATAAGGGACAGATGATGTGGTAAATCTGCCTGGCATTAATTTACTGTGTGTATATAATATTCTAGTGTTGTTTGTATAACAATAAATATACTGTTGTATTTTTATAACTGCATTTTGCCTGAGTGACCATACGAATCCTAGAAGGTACTGGGTAGCACTGGGCCAGATAAACCCGGTATCTTCACACTCCTTAGCTCCTTCTTCCACCCACCACTGACATTTCTGGTCCTGCAAAAACAATGGACTCAGTTACTGTAAGATTGGAATTAACAAGTGCAAAAAATGAATCTCTATATGTTTTCTATAGCTTGCAGCACAGTAATATGTGTGTGGGCATCCTGAATACCTGCATTTACATTTTCAGCTCACTTGCTTGGCATCTATTGTTTAGTACTTTTAGTTAGGTTTCTGTTTTTCTGTACAAGACACATGGCAATCAAAACTGGCTTCACTCAGACTGAACTGATCCAAAATGATTTTTTGTTCTTAGTGACTATGTGGAAACACACTTAATTTGTTTTCCGTTAAAGTGTTGACAGAACAAGCAGAGAACATCAGTCCTCAATGTACTAATCTACACATCCCTTGTCTACCCTGGGATTTGCTGAAAGCGTCAGCCGCAGACATCTTCCAGGTTTCCAAAGCTTGTAGATTGCACCTTTCACTCACCCTCTGTTACTATGTGTACAATATAATCACAATCTTCAAGTTCTCATATAAAAGGGATCTATAATATAAAAATGGAGGTACAAATGCTAAGTATATGGCTAAAAACTTAATAAATATAAGCTTTTTGAAATACTGCTGTTAAAAGGGCTTGTACTAAGATGCAGATACAAGTCTGCTATTGACTGGACATTTACTTGTAAAATTTAATAAATCTAGCCTTTTGTTTTGCTGCTTTATTGTATAGCTGTACGTTTATAATATAATTCCACACATAGTGCAATTAAGAATTGTCGATAGGGCTCATTTGATATCACAGTTAATTGGAATGATAGAAAATAACCTTTTGCCATAATTCCTCATCAAATTCTCACTTAGGTAGCTGAGCATTTGATTTATTGTTGCTTTCTTTGATATTTTCCCCTAGCACCTATCCTTCCATTTTGTAATACATACAATAAACAGTCACTCTTGTCACACATTTAAAGACAGGGCAAACACTTGTACACAGACACACAAAACAGCACACTAAAAGGAAATTATTGTATTATTATTATATTATTAATGTTGACTATTTGAATAATAATGTTATCCCTGCCACAAAGAACTCGATACATAAACTGGCTATTGAATGCTATTCTGGCTATCTAACTCCACTTTACAAATGTCTGCCCAGTGCTATTACTTAATTAGACCACTGAGACCTGGTTACAAGTTGATAATGGCAACTGCCAGTGCTAACCGTAGAGACAAGTGCAAAGTGGGCAGGAGGAGGTGTTTAAATCAGAGGGATGAAGAAGCCAACAAGTTAGGAATAAGGCTTCGCTAAATGCCTGCACTGTCAATTTGCCACTGAGAAATGTATTCAATAAAGCCATTAAAACCTCTGATCTAGTCGGGAGAGCAGTTTATGGCATCTTTGCAGAAAAAGACTTTTCAGAACCTCTATCTTATGTCATTGGCTTCCTTATGTTTGCAGTTGCAATAATAATTAAATATGTATATTCAAGAAAACTGTTTCTGTGGGCCACCCCTCTCCTATTTTACAGTGTTTTTCATGTCTCCATGTAATAGTTTGTACAGTTATACCTATTATCAAACTTATATAAGAACAATGCCCAAACATAAAATCTAGAATTAGGTAGAGTTTACTTAATTACCATTCTGAGCCTTATTTACTAAGTGACCGAGATGTAGTGCAAAGTGCTCTTTGGAGGTATTATATGTCTTGATTTCCACATAGAGTTTCACCAAGGGCATAGGTATACAGTACTTGATGGCGGTGTTAGTTTGCCCTTACAAATGAGAAGAGTTGAGTAGAGTGAGGGTGTTCATTTCAAAATATGGAATAAGTGCACAAAAGCTTTGTTTTGTGCACGACTATTTCCACTCGGCAAAAGGACAGTGAATAGGAACACGCATGGTAATGGGGGTGTTTGGAGGAGAGTATGGGGCAGCCCCCATTGCTAGCTAGGCACACCCCCAGGAGTATGACCACGCACCCATTGTCACGTGGCCACACAACCCATTGAGACGTGTCACACCCCCCTGTCCCAATTACAGAAATGACAAATTTGGGAGGTATGCCTTACTGACATTGCATGTAAAAGCATTGCATCAAACTGTACTGTACAGCTTCATCAGAATGTAACAAAAATGGTCAGATGATTGTGGTGTGAATTCACATATATTATACATTATGTCACACCATACCCCAAGTCACACTTTATTAAATCTAAGTCTAGTGTGCAAAACTATATGGAGTAGTTATAATTTCAGTTCTTGCATTACAGTAACGTACAATGCATTTTGAATTAGCAGTAGATATGACAGGGAAGTAGTTATTGAGCAGAGCATATAAAACACCCCTGGATGCAAAAATATGTAAACCATGCCATCACTGCACACATTTTACTTTCCGAAGCCCATTTCCAGGCCTGTGTTATTTCTAGCTATTCTCCAACAATCACAGACTTTAAATCTTTGCATCTTTTGCTTGATGTAGCTACATCACTGGCTAATTTTCTGTGGCTGTGCAGGCCAAGCTAGATTATGTATCTTAGACTGACAATTAAACAAAGGCAAATAGCATGCAGAGAACAAGTTGAAATGTGTTGGGGAGATCATGAGTTCCAGACCAGTATTCTAAACACGTTATATTGGCTGTTAGATGTGTACAACATGCAGCTGCAGGGGAGCAAGAATGACTCAGAAAGGGAAGCATCTGCTTAGCTGCAGCCACTCTGCTCCATTTTCTCGCTTTTAAACCTGTAGTAGTTACCGAATAAGTGCTTGTAGCTGCATAAACAATACCTGTTTGTTGTCCTGTACATTGCCATAGCCTGTTTTGTTAATCATATGCTTTAATACGTGGAAAGCGGGGGAAAACACAGGATTTCTAGAGGAGAGGGGGGTTTCAAATATATTTTGGAACAAACAAAAACATCTACATTCTTTTTTTATAGTCAGATTATTTTACCGTAAATAATTACACATTACAATTACACGTTAGTATAGGATGTTATCAAATACCAATACTGAGATTAACAATATATTTTTACAATTTTTGTAATTTTTCAAATTAGTGTTCTAGGGCCTGATTCATTAAGGATCTTAACTTGAGAAACTTCTTATTTCAGTCTCCTGGACAAAACCATGTTACAATGCAAGGGGTGCAAATTAGTATTCTGTTTTGCATATAAGTTAAATGATGTCTATTTTTTCATGTAGCACACAAATATCAACTTTAAATTTCAGTGTACAAACAAGCTATCAAGCTTCATTCTATGGGGAGACGTATGTGGGGTTAGACGTGTGTGATTTCTACACTAAGTGGGATTTTCTCACAAAGTGGACGAAAATGCACAGTTAGACAACACAGCAACTAATCCTCATCTTTCTCTTCTCTTTTCATCTTCAGGTATGTTCATCCATGCTGCTACTACTACTCTGATCATTATTCTGTGAATTTCATCCCTGCAATCTGTGTTTAAGTATGTTCATCCATGCTGCTACTACTACTCTGATCATTATTCTGTGAATTTCATCCCTGCAATCTGTGTTTAAGTATGTTCATCCATGCTGCTACTACTACTCTGATCATTATTCTGTGAATTTCATCCCTGCAATCTGTGTTTAAGTATGTTCATCCATGCTGCTACTACTACTCTGATCATTATTCTGTGAATTTCATCCCTGCAATCTGTGTTTAAGTATGTTCATCCATGCTGCTACTACTACTCTGATCATTATTCTGTGAATTTCATCCCTGCAATCTGTGTTTAAGTATGTTCATCCATGCTGCTACTACTACTCTGATCATTATTCTGTGAATTTCATCCCTGCAATCTGTGTTTAAGTATGTTCATCCATGCTGCTACTACTACTCTGATCATTATTCTGTGAATTTCATCCCTGCAATCTGTGTTTAAGTATGTTATAGGAAACTGTTATCTGTTTAAACTTAGGTTGGCACAGTCTTTTATTGCTGCCTAATTTATGATAGGTATCTGGCCTCCTCTATCCTTTCCCACAAATGTTTTCTTTTCCTTTGATTAGCTGACCAATTAGCACATCTGTAGTGTATTCCTAAATTAGACTGACTACATCTTAGCTTCATTCTATGGGGAGACGTATGTGGGGTTAGACGTGTGTGATTTCTGCACTAAGTGGGATTTTCTCACAAAGTGGACGAAAATGCACAGTTAGACAACACAGTTGGCCAAACATTGGACTACATTTGACTTGATTTAACTCCCAGCAATAAGCAGCATCTGCCACAGCCTATTTCTGCACTACTTGTCTATTTATATGGAAGACTGCTAAGAGGTAATTCTTAAAATACCCTTGCTTTTTGCTTTTACCCCCTTTTTTCACAATGTTTCACAAATTGCTTTTCGTAGTCTCATTTCATGGCATGATCTTTAGGACTGTGTCATCTTTCACCCCTCCACCAACACACAAATTTGTTCATATTGCACCTGCATTACTCCACTCACCTCTATTTAACACCCATGAACTGTTGTCCTATTTGTTATCTCTAACAAGTACAGCCTCCACCTGTCGCCAGAAAATAAAAGGCCACACATCTTACAATCCCCTTGCCTATCTTTCGCTCACTCTGCTTCTATTAGCTGGTGATATATCACCTAATCCAGGTCCCCCACACTCCTCACACACACATACATCAGAACACTACCGTTCTATAGCAAACCTCAAACACATCACCTGTCTACCCTCTCTTCCAAAGTCCTTTAAATGTGCCCTTTGGAATGCACGATCTGTTTGTAACAAACTTACCTCCGTTCATGATCTCTTCCTCTCAAAAAACCTCAACCTTCTGGCAATAACAGAAACATGGCTCATGCAATCAGACACTGCCTCACCTGCAGCACTTTCACATGGTGGCCTCCATCTCACCCACACCTCCAGACCTGAAGGCAGACAAGGAGGTGGGGTTGGACTACTTCTCTCCCCACAGTGCACATACACAGTTCTACCAAATGTCCCATCACTCACGTTCACATCTTTTGAAGTACATGCTATTCGCATTTTTAATCCATTCTCCCTACGTGTTGCGGTGATCTATCGTCCCCCTGGAGCACACCAACAATTTATTGAGGATTTCTCTGCATGGCTCCCTCACTTCTTATCTTCAGACATCCCCACCATCATCATGGGTGACTTCAACATCCCCATTGATAACCCACCTTCCAAAGCTGCTTCCAAACTACTCTCTCTAACATCCTCACTTGACCTCTCCCAGTGGATTGAATCATCTACTCATAAGGATGGCCACTGCCTTGATCTTGTTTTCTCTAGACTATGCTCAGTTTCTAACTTTATTAATACACCCTTCCCCCTCTCGGATCATCACCTTATCAGCTACACTCTCACCCCCACTGCTCTAACCTCTCTACTGTCTAACTCAACCAAGCCTCCTCATACTCGTAGAAATCTGAATTCTATTAATCTTCAACAATTTTCCACCTCTCTCCAACACCTTCTCTCCCCTATCTCTACATTCTCATCCCCTGAGATGGCAGTACCTCATTTTCACCTAACCTTAGCAACGGCCCTTGATCAAGTGGCTCCAGCGACACTTCATACTACACGTCGACTTCGATGTCAACCGTGGCACACCAAAGCAACACGAAATCTTCAAAAACTGTCCCGTAAAGCAGAACGTCACTGGCGTAAATCTCGAAGCTCTAATGACTTCTTCACATATACTTCTGTCTACCACTCCTATCGAAATGCTCTGGACACTGCAAAACAAACATACTTTCAATCTCTTATCTATGCTCAGGCTTCTAACCCCAAACGCCTTTTCAATACATTTAATCATCTTCTCAATCCTCCCACCCCGAACCCTCCATCTACTATCAGTGCTCAGGATCTTGCTACCTACTTCAAGGACAAGATTGATAAGATCAGACTAGAAATGGTATCCTCTTCCTCAACAAGCCATCAGCTCATTTCCTTCCCACTACCCTCTGACACCCTCTCTTCATTTGACCCCACAAATGAAGAGGAAATTTCTACGCTCTTCTTATCTTCCTACTCTACCTCCTGTCCTCTTGATCCTATTCCCTCGCAAATTGGTAGATCCCTGTCTTCTGTGCTCATTTCACCTCTAACTCAAATCTGTAATCTCTCACTCTCTACTGGCATCTTTCCATCACTATACAAGCATGCAGTGATTACTCCTATTCTAAAAAAACAAAACTCCGACCCAAACTCTCTCTCAAATTACCGTCCCATCTCTCAGCTCCCTTGCCCCTCCAAGCTTCTAGAGAGACTTGCCTACACTCGCCTCACACGCTTTCTTTCCGCAAACAACCTGTTGGATCCTCTTCAGTCAGGCTTTCGTTCTCAACACTCCACAGAGACTGCGCTGACCAAGGTTGTTAATGATCTGATCACTGCTAAGACTGAACGCCATTACTCTCTCCTAATTCTCCTTGATCTCTCGGCTGCATTTGACACAGTTGACCACTCTCTTCTCATACAAACGCTGCAATCCCTAGGTCTTCAAGACACAGTTCTATCCTGGTTCTCATCTTACCTCTCTAATCGCTCTTTCACTGTTAATTTCTCTGGAGCCACCTCTGCTCCGCTTCCCCTATCAGTTGGAGTACCACAAGGCTCGGTGCTAGGTCCTCTGCTGTTCTCTATCTATACCGCTTCTCTTGGAAATCTAATAAGTTCCTTTGGCTTTCAGTATCATCTCTATGCGGATGATACCCAAATCTATCTATCCTCTCCTGATATCTCGACATCTGTGTTGTCCCGTGTAACTGACTGTCTTTCTGCCATTTCATCTTGGATGTCCTCTCGTCAACTCAAACTTAATCTTTCTAAAACAGAGTTAATAATATTCCCACCCGCCAACAAGAGCATACCTGACATTTCTATCTCTGTTGATAACATGACCATAAATCCCACCCCACAAGCTCGCTGCCTAGGTGTAATCCTTGATTCACACTTATCCTTTGTTCCCCACATTGACTCTATATCTAAATCATGTTACATACATCTAAAGAACATTTCCAGAATCCGCACATATCTCACACAAGACACTGCTAAAACCTTAATTCATGCACTAATCATCTCCCGCATTGACTATTGCAATTCCCTCCTTACTGGTCTTCCCAAAAACAGACTCAAACCCCTAAAATCTATTTTGCATGCTTCGGCAAGACTGATTTTCCTTGCAAATAGCTATTCCTCTGTTGAATCACTCTGTATGTCTCTACACTGGCTGCCTGTCTTCTACCGAATCCAATATAAAATACTTTTACTAACCTACAAGGCCATCAACAAAGCTGCACCAACATACATCTCCTCTCTTGTCTCAAAATATCTCCCAACTCGGCAACTCCGTTCTGCAAAAGATCTGCGTCTCTCATCCACCCTCATTACATCCTCCCATTCCCGGTTACAGGACTTTTTTCGGGCTGCACCCACTCTATGGAACTCTCTCCCTCGCACAATAAGACTCTCCTCTGTTCTACAAACTTTCAAGCGTTCTCTGAAAACCTACCTATTCAGACAAGCGTATAATATTCCTCAACCACCATCTTAACCTCACTACCTTTAGCCTGTTACACAATTTCACACAAGACAACTACCCCCGGACCAACATTATTGTGTGACAGGATCATTTAGCTTATGAGTCACCCTACCTTTGCAGTCTGGCTGGGCCAAGATGCAAAATGTATACTTAACCTCATGTGTCAATCTCCCATTGTCCCATAGATTGTAAGCTTGCGAGCAGGGCCTTCTCACCTCTTTGTCTGTTTTACCCAGTTTGTTTATTAGTTTATTACATTTGTCCCCAATTGTAAAGCGCTACGGAATATGTTGGCGCTATATAAATAACTGATGATGATGATGATGATTCAACTTGAGGGGATGAGTGGGGTTCCTACAAATGTGTTTGCACTCTGATTAGCAGGATAGCCAAAAGATGGAAATGTTGTCTAAGGAATATATATTACTAGGGTACTGTGTATAGCTAATCTAACTTGTGTGCCCATCATTAGGTAATAGTTTGATGCATTTTGTTGTATTTTATATTATTAATGGTACATTGGACATATTGCAAGATGCCTGTTCATATTGGATACATTTGTATTTTAAGTTTATTGTCTCTTTAATGTGACCATGTAATGCAGAAGAAAGCGATGTGTGGCTCACCATCTGTTGCGGGAACTACATGTCCCAGCATATCTGCCAGATAGCTGCAGAGCCTCACTTTGCCTAAACCTGGACTATCAGTGCTGTGGGGGTTAAACAGAAATATAAACGGCTGAGCACAGGATGGTTTTAGTCCATTGGCCATGATTATAATTCAGATGCATTGTGCCAACACATGTTTTCTATATTTGTGTGCTACATGAAAAAACAGTCAGCATTTAACTTTTGTGCAATATAGAAAACTAATTTGCACACCTTCCATTGTAACATGGTTTGTCCAGGGGACTACTTACTCAATTTTTTACTTAACTTTCCTTAATGAATCAGGCCCATAGTGATTAACCATTTAATATATATTTATAATAGCATCAGGGTCTTTTACAGATATCACAGAGGAAATATATAATAACTCAGGTTGCTCTAATATACCACAGACATAACCCTGTATCTATAAAAAAAAAAAAAGCTTTCCCTTTGACACAGTGCTGTATTGTGCCATTGTGTTATAAGACTAGAAATGCTTTAAACTACTAGGATATATACTTCCTGCTGTATCAAGAGACCTATCTTACCCTTCTCATAGGATCACAGTTTATTGTCAGAGTGACGGAAAACTTACCAACAGCAGTGAGGATCTTTGCTGAATCCTGCACTGCAGCATAAGAATAATGAATAATGATTGTGACAGGTTCATTGTGTTCATTACAAGAAGGAGAGGCATTCCTACTATCTTATGTACTATGATCTGCCGCTGTAGAGAAGCAGTGAATCTTGTGTACAACCCTTAGCCCACTTGCTTTCCTCTCACACCATAACCCTTTGTTATTCGGCTTCCACCCTCTACATTCCACAGTGACTGCCCTCACTATAGTGCCCAATGAACGGCGAAGGGTTGCCAACCCTCTTCTCCTGCGCATCCTTCACTCCCTTGAACTTTTGTGGCACTGTTCTCTTCTGGTTCACCTCCTACCTTTTTGAACAGTCTTTGAGTGCATCTACTTCATACACATCCTCCCTTCCACTCCCACTATCTGTTGAAATCCCTCAGTGCTCTGTTTTTGGTCCTCTGCTTTGATCTCTTTAAACATCTTCTTTTGATGACATAATATGTTCATTTGGCTTCATCTACCACCTCTATGACAACAACACTGACTCCCACCCCTCTTTTCTTCTCCTTTATCCCATGTGTCCTACTGCCTCTCTTCCATCTCCTGTCACATGCCAGACCCACTGATGCCCTGGTCGTGGTCCGGCATGCTTACCTGCCCACCCCCTTCATCCTCTTTGGCGCTGAGCGCCGCGGCTCCCTCCTGTTGCTGCCATATTGCTTTCGGGTCAGCGCATATGCAGACCCGATCGTTTATCACCTCATCATCTCATTCATTGGAGCTCCATTCATTAGCTGTACCTGCTACAGCTTGATGGCGCCTGTTCTTTGAGTCCACAGCCTGCTCAGACTTGGCTCCAAGAGATTCTCTGTTACTGCTGCTGCAGATCATCTCTCCTCTATATTCAGCATGCTTCCAGTTGTTCACAGTGGTTAATGGTGCAGACTATTGTTCCTCTGTATTTAGTAAGATTCCATTTATTCACAGTGGTTAATACTGCAGCTGCAGAATATTGCTCCACTTTATTTAGCAAGATTCCAGTTATTCAGAGTGATTAATACTGCTGCCGCAGAGTGTCACTCCTCTCTGTTCAGCAAGCTTCCAGTTATTCACAATTGTTAAAACTGCAGCTGCAGATTATTGCTCCTCTGTATTCAGCAAGCTCCATGCTTTCAGTTATTTACGGTGGTTAATACTGCAGCTGCAGAATATTGCTCCTCTATATTCAACAAGCTTCAAAGCTTCTAGTTATTCACAGTGGTTAATACTGCAGCTGCAGACTATCACTCCTCTGCTCCCAGCAAGCTTCCGAGCAGTCCTCTGGCTTCTACTTGCTTGGGTCAATGGATCACTCTCGCTTCCAGTCTGACCATCAGGGCCTGATCAACCACTAGGCAGACTAGGCTGCAGCCTGGGGCGCTGGGTCCCGGGGGACGCGACGCTGCGGGTATTTATTTATTTCTTTCATTCATTTTTTTTTTTTTTTTTCATTCATTTTTTTTTCGCGGTGGGGGAGGGGGGGGTTTGGGTGTTGGGCTCCACGATTAAAGGCATTGGTGGTCAGTGGTTAGCAACAGGCAGCCAATTGCTAGGCTGCCTGTTGCTGTGCAGCAGTCAGGAAGCAGGAAGTCTTCACTTCCTGTCTGCTGATCTGAGGAGTGAGGAGCGTCGCTGGCCAGCACAACTACAGGTAAGTGAAGGGGGGATCTGCCCTGCATATCTATAGGGAGGGGGGGAACTGCCCTGCATATGTATAGGGATGGAGAGTGGGGGGGAACTGCCCTGCATATCTATAGGGAGGGAGAGGGGGGGACTGCCCTGCATATCTATAGGAAGGGAGAGAGGGGGCACTGCCATGCATATCTATAGGGAGGGAGAGGGGGGGCACTGCCATGCATATCTATAGGGAGGGAGAGGGGGGGGGGCACTGCCATGCATATCTATAGGGAGGGAGAGGGGGGAACTGTCCTCAGAGCCGGTGCTAGGGTCCACGGCGCCCTAGGCATTTTTAAAAAAGCGGCGCCCCCCCCCCCCGCGCAAAAATCGCCTCCCCCCGTCTCTCCTTACCTTGTCTCACCACCGCCGCCTCTCTGCTTTGTCTCCTCCCCTCCACTCACTGACACTAGTAAGTGGAGGGGAGGAGACGTAGCAGAGAGGCGGTGGTGGTGACAAAATAGCCTCTTCCCCCCTCCCCGTGCATCTGAATGCTGTGCGGCGGCCATGACAGGTATGGTCAGCGGTCGCCGCACAGTTTTAAAGTCATTAAGTATTCTGTGGTGCCCTCCAGAGCCCGGCGCCCTAGGCAAGTGCCTAACCTTGCCTAATGGGAGCGCCGGTCCTGACTGTCCTGCATATCTATAGGGAGGGAGAGGGGGGGGCACTGCCATGCATATTTATAGGGAGGGAGAGGGGGCACTGCCATGCATATCTATAGGGAGGGAGGGGAAGAACTGCCCTGCATATCTATAGGGAGGGAGAGGGGGGGCACTACCCTCCATATCTATAGGGAGGAAGAGGTGGGGCACTGCCATGCATATCTATAGGGAGGGTGAGGGGGGGACTGACATGTATATCTATAGGGAGGGAGAGAGGTTGATATGTGTGAAGGAGGGCAGAGGAGGTGGGCTGATATATGTGACTGGGGGAGTTTTGATGTGACGGGGGATAGCTACAGAGTGGAGGTAAGGCAAATAGCTGCAGGGGGGATGGATGCAGGGTGGGAGGTAAGGAAAATGGCTGTAGGGGGGGTTAAGGAAAATGGCTGGGGGGGTGGGTGGTTAAGGAAAATGGCTGCAGGGGTTATTTAAAAAATAGAGCAGCTTTGGGGGGCATAATCTCATGATTGTGTGGTGGTCACATGGATGCTCTCTGTGGTCTCAGCAATCACTAGAATACTAAATATTAGTGAGATGGGGCTGGTAGAGGTTTGTATTTGATTGACCACAAATATTTAGATATTGTTCATATATGCCTGTACAATGGAGTACTTTTAGCTGGCCATAATGGAGTGTTTTGTTTTAACTAAAGGGCCTAATCATTTAGGGTTTGTTAACATTTTGCATTATAATAAATTTTTGCATTTTCAAAACAGGACACCAACTTTCCAGAAGCCAGCGAGAGGATAACACAATTGCAAGAGAGAAGAGCAAGAACAGGTAAGAGACAATGGCACAATCTGTCTAAGTTTGAATGCTGGAGAATACACCTGAACATTCATATTCAGGAGTGTTCCTATACTCGGGGGGGGGGGGGGCTGCGGCCGTATTAGCCTAGGGCGGCCAGAACCCTTAATCAGTCCCTGCTGACCATTCCTACTCTTAACGTCCAAGTTTTGCCTAGCACCTACTCTTGGGTCCTCAACCTGCAGCGTAGTCCATACCTCTTTGCAGGGGTCCTTGGTGAAAACCATCTACCTCGTCAGACTCCACGCCTCTAGGATGGGTAGAGCTAAGATAGGCAAACCAAGAGGGTCTGACAATTCTAGCGTTGGTGACATCTCCACTTTGATATACCAACGCTACTTAAAGCTCAACATGTCGAAAACAGAGATTGTCATCTTCTCTGCTCCCAATGTCACTACCGCCCCCTTATCTCCCCCACCATTGATAAGATCATATTCTTCCCAGTCACCCAAGCCACTGCTTTGGTATCCGTCCTGAACTTTACTCAACACATCAAGTTCCTAGCATTTATTGTTGCCTCCTCCTTTGAAACATTACCAGAATAATGCACTTTTCATCTCTCGCCTTGAAACATTTTGCGACGAGCACTCCTTGTGAGTAATCTACTTAGTTTCCATGGGCCTTTTTTTTCTCCTATGGTTTAGGTTGAATAAAGAAAAGACGAACATTGTGAAACGCAACAGGCTCTCAGGTCCTGTTACTTATCCCTTTGCTGTCTTTCTAAACTGTCCCTGCTGTCTGCAGACTCTGCTGGTCTCAGATCTCTCTGCAGGATGTTGCCCTGTCTCCACTCCAGAGATCCCTCCAAAATTAGCACATGGGCGCTGCCATCTTGGATTCAGTCACCTGATCCCTCTCAGCCAGTCAAAGTACTGCTTCAGCTCAGCATCTTGTAAGGACTCCTGCCTTCAGCGTGTTATAACACTTCAGATCAGTCTCCTCTGGTCAAGAGCTACCACCCTTACCTTACAGGGACTTCTCCAACATCTTCAGTAAAGCTGGTGTTGCTCTTTACCACCACACAGAAAGTGGGATTGTCCTCTATATTTTATGCCAGGGAAAACACCTCCTATGGGACATACCTACCCACTCTCTCTCCCTGACATGTCCATGTCGGAATATATCCAGGAAAACCTTGAGAAGGGATTTATCCATCCGTCTTCCTCACCTACTGAAGCAGGTTTCATTTTTTGTCAAAAAAATGATGGCAGTCTCCGCCAATGTATTGACCTTAGAGGTTTGAATGATATCACCATTAAAAATCGTTATCCTTTGCCCCTTATCTCGGAACTGTTTGATCGTGTTGGAGGTACCACCATTTTTA
This sequence comes from Mixophyes fleayi, assembly GCF_038048845.1. Taxonomy (NCBI): domain Eukaryota; kingdom Metazoa; phylum Chordata; class Amphibia; order Anura; family Limnodynastidae; genus Mixophyes; species Mixophyes fleayi. The sequence continues at coordinate 294,678,797 of NC_134403.1, read as the reverse complement.
CCAAACTAGATTTGTGAGGGGCTTACAATTTCATTCGATTTCATGAAGGGGACAAATGGAAGACAGCTTTTAACACTTGTGACAGGCACTACGAGCACCTTGTCATCATGCCATTTGGACTGAGTAAGTCCCCCAGCGGTAATTCAGCTTTATATCAATGACATTTTCCATTACCTCCTCTATAAAACAGTTGTTGTCTACTTGAATGACATTCTTATCTTCTTCAACAATCTGGAATCACATTGTGGCTCTTTCACAACTCTGTACCACCCGGCTCTTGGAGAAATTGGGAAATGCACCTTTGAAGTACCACCCATCTCCTTTTTAGGTTACATTATATCCGGTACTGACTTACAGATGGAGTCGGAGACGCTCAAGGTGATGCTCAACTAGCCTCCTCCAACCACTCTCAAGGAGGTTTGACGCTTTCTGAGCTTTTGCAAACTATTACAGGAAATTCATTAGAAATTTCTCCACTCATGCGGCTCACATCACAGCCCTTACCAAGAAGGAGCCTGAAAAACCTAAAGCAGCATTCCATTGTATCAAACAACTTTTAATTTCTGCTCCAGTTCTTCACCAGCCTGGTATGTGCCACCCTTTTAACTTGGAAGTGGATGCCTTTGCAGTAGGTGTAGGTGCTGTTTTATACCAGCGTTTTCAAAGATGGACATCTTCATCCCTGTGGCTCGCAATTTTCTGACAGCAGAGAAAAACTACTGTAGGAGTTCAGGAATAATTAGCCTTTAAGTTGGCTTTGAAGGAATGGAGAAGGTGCCAAATATTGTTGGAAGGTGCCAAATATCCATCTCTGTCGTCACAGATCATAAAAACCTTCTGTATCTAAAGTCAGCCCAGTGTCTCAGCCCAAGACAAGCTAGATGGGCCTTGTTCTTTATCAGGTTTGACTTCAAGGTAACCTACCGGCCAGGATACCAGAATTGTAAGGCTGATGCCCTTTCTTGTTCTATGTTTCAAGATGAGTATCTATGCTCACTAAAAAAAATCCTGTGTCCTTTTCTACCACCAATATTGTTCCTACTCCTCCTCCAAGGGATATTTTAGTAGCTCCAGCAGTTAGCAAGAAATTGCTTCACTGGACTCATGCTTCGCGATTCACCTGACATCCTGGAGTTCAAGAAACTCTCAAATTTGTACAAAGATCCTATTGGTGGCCTACTCTCAAGCATGACATCCAAGAATTCATAGCTTCCTGTTCCAAGTGTGTCCAGCATAAAATATCTCGTCAGACATCTGGATTGATCTGTCAATGGACTTCATTATAAATCTACCAGTTTCTAATGGGATCAAGTCTGGCTTTCCACTCGCAACCTGAAGCTGCCTTAACCTTAATATGCCGGATCTCTTTCCTACCGTCTATCACGTCAGTGGAGTAACCTACGGGCCGAGACCTGCGAACCTTCGGCAGCAAATTCAATCCCGCTTTGCGGCGGTTCTTGGTGAAGACCCGAGGTGGTTAGTTAGACTCCATGACTTGGAAAGATCAGTGTTAGGAATCTCCCGTGAGACGTGACAGCTACTAGTGGACAAACCCATTTTCATTCATTCTGTTGTGGCTTCAGTAAGAGCAGGTTGTACATTGTTTAACAGTGTTTGTTGTCTTAACCACTGGGTTATTGTGGATTAGTGCAGGACAGTAAAAATGACTCCCTGTGGATTTAAGAGCAGTCTAAAGATGGAAATTAAGTTTTGGGTGAGTATCTATATATATATATATATATATTATAAGAAGTTTGTTTGTTGGTGAATATCTTCCACAGCTCTCAAAGTAAAGCTCCCAAATCTTACAAAGTTATTTAGTATCAAAAAAGTAACCTATTAGACCACATAGTGACAACACGACAATGCCACAAAGCGTCAGAGAGACAAATATTGAAAAGATAATATTTTGGTTGTAAACAATTAATTGACTGCTGGAAATAAACCTCGGTACAACACGACATAACGACAACGCGACAAAGCAACAAACCTTATATTCTGAATAGCATTTTTGGTCTATTTACCAAATAATTTGCTACTATATATGAAACTGCTACACATTGCAAATAGGGCCAACGCAACTCCAGGCGACCCTGCTAGTTTCTAATAATAAATGTTTTTTAAACAGTGTAGTGTGTCATTATTTAAGTGTATAGAGTTACTGGTACTAGTGGACCATGGCTACCAGAGCATGCTGGCTCTTGTTGTTTTACAAGCACCAACATGCTCTGGCAACTATTGGGGTAACTTTTACACATTACTTTGACTCGCATGGCCCCAGGGGGCTTGGGAAGAGCCTTAGTGCTATTCAGCACATGACTGGTTTTCCCTAGGGAAGGGGACATATAAAATGCTTATGGTTGATAACATAACCAATAGACCTAAGTCTTAACCTTAGATCTTAAGTATTATAATAATAGACACCACACCGAATTGTTGGCAAATAGAGACGTAGCTGCTATGGTGGCAGGAGAACACTGTATTCGAACCTTGTCCATCCAAAACGCACACTGGATGTTAAACTTAATGGGACAGACGTCCCAAGGCAATCCGGAACCCACACCTCTCTGGGCTAATCCTAATGCATCGCAAGTCAGCCCAGATGAGCTGTACTTGTACCGAACCTAAGGCGATTCTTCAAAGTGCACGGGTTCCAAACACCTGACTACCATAAATGTGTGCTTGCCCACTTTGGTTATATACTGTACAATGTTCACCTGCCACATTAAATGTTGCACCAACAGCAGGACGGCAGACCATGCCATTTTTACACACCAAGCTCCTCCTGTTTCCTCCGGGGTTGAACCACAACACCCGTACCATACCAAGGCCCATCGACATGTGGTGCCAAGTACATCCAGAGCTGAACCACAACCTGTACCTACCATGGCCACCGACATCCATAGCATACCAAGGCCCATAGACATGTGGTGCCAAGTACATTAAGAGCGGAACCACAGCCAGTACCTACGAAGGCCTTTGATATCCAAACCGCATCGAAGCCCATCGACATGTGGTGCCAGGTACCTCCAGAGCTGAGCCAATGCCCGTACCTACCACGGCCTTCATCCATGTGTCCCTGCACCACACTCCAATGACAGAACTAGCCCATGCATCCTGTGGCCATTTGTACTGTACCTCGATCAGTTAGCGAACAGTTGCACCAGGATTCGGGAGTGGGAGGGAAGGATTGCTGTCCTGGGCTAAGAGAGTGTGCTAACGCCACCCCACTCCTTTTAAACTGATCCCTTGTCTCTGCCCCTTCATGACACTTGTTTGCACATTACCACACCTCCTCATTTTGTTAACCCTTAATAATCCAAAAATGGTTATGTACTCACACCACAGCTTTTAGATTTCCTCTGGTTTAATTCATCCCTCAGTTCTAATTTCTCCTGCACAGACCAGCCCAGGGCTTGAGTGCATTATGATATGAGGACCCCAGGCTGTGGATTTAACTATTATAGTGTGTCCAATTGCAAGACCCCTTGCTCTTTGTCCTCACGCATTTGCATTAGTTAGCCCAGGCTACAAATGATAGTGTTGGTTACTGTTTAATCAAAGAGGAGGTTATGGTTTTTATTTATACTATTATTTAATGAGTAAAGTGACGCTCTGATATTAATGTATTACAGCTCGGGGGGCCACAAGTTTTATGCCTCTTAAGTGGTGTATATGGATGGTGTAGACGTACCAATATGAAGGCTCTGTCCTGCCTTCCTGATCTGGGACAGCTGTATCCCACAAGTGGAAAATCTGGGAGATATTGTCTGTTCGCTGCTGCTCTGCATGTTAGAGCAGAGGTGAATGGGTGTTGTGCGCACTGATGTACACAACAAGGAATGGTGTTTGAGAGGTAGGGGAGAAGAATAAGGGGCAGCCATACTTCAAAAGCGCTAGGGACGCCCCAAGGGGTGTGGACAGCCCACCCCCCCCCCCCCATACTGACGTGATCATGATGAGTTACACCCTCTGTCCCAATTGAGGAAGATGCAAATTTGGGAGATATTTAAATTGGTAGTAACTAAATTGTGTTTACACTTCCAAAACATCTCTCCAGGCATGTGCAGTAAAATAAAACGGACCTTTGTGTTTGAGAGCTGAATTTATGTACAACTGTAAAGGAGGCCAAAGAAAAAGACATGCAAACACCTAAGATGGGGCAAACATCCAATGCACACCCGATACTCTGAAACAAACAGGTAACCAGTGTCTTAGGTGGCAGACCAATGTATAATGGCTTGTGAACAGTGCAGATTTGATTATTCCATGTTCGATTCCATTTATTTTAGTGGAGGAGCAGTAGAGATACAAGGGTTGTTGCAAATCACTGAATATAAGTGATAATATTACTAATTGCCAAATATAAGCATACATTCTCCATATAGTCACAACATTTGTATATAATATAGTTAAGAAATTATATTTAAATATTTATTCACTTATTATTATTTATCCCCTGTTGGATTTTTCTTTTAGTTTTTTCTTATTTTGGCAAACTGTATTCTACCTTCTCAGTTGGTAGATTTTTCTCTACAAACATGGGCGCCTTCACCGAAGGTTGACAGATAGCACAGTGACTGCCCAAATGACAGCTTGTGTGGAATGACTAGTCTCCCTGCCATTTACAGATCATGATCTAAGTAATAAATGTTTCCCTCTCCTATCTATGTTCGTTGGCCTTGCTCACTCTGCCTTTACATAAGTGCTAAAGCTGCATCAGGTAATCAGTGACGAGAGCAAAAGAGAACAGGGAACAAGATTAGCATAATAGGAATTTACACATTGAGGTCTGACATTACTAGATCAAATCTTGTAGTAACCGGTTTTCTCTCTGTGTGTTTTTAAGCAAACTTTTCTCCCCAGTGGCACATTTATAGATGTATGAAATCTGAAATATATATTACTTGCATGGCAATATCCAGTAATAGTGTTGCATATTTCATTTAACGGCTGTAACTGCAAGGTCAATCATCCTTCCACCTATTAGAATGCATTAGAGCATAAATTTTATTTATAAGATGTATTCAAAAGATACAAATATTTCCTTCAATGCATTTCAACTAAATAAATTAAATACTATAATATGAAAAATTGACTGATTATATAATGGTCAGCACATACAGTGCCTATAGAAAAACATCATACCCTGTCAAAATCATTACCTTTTGTCACATTACACCATGGAAATTGAAATAAATGAAATCAAACTTTTTGCAGCTGTACAGTCATGGCCAAAAGTTTGAGAATGAAACAAGTATTGGTTTTCACAAAGTTTGCTGCTTCAGTGTTTTTAGACCTTTTTGTCAGATGTTGCTATGGTATACTGAAATAAAATTACAAGTATTTCATAAGTGTCAAAGGCTTTTATTGACAATTACATTAAGTTTATGCAGATAGTCAATATTTGCACTGTTGATCCTTCTTTTTGAAGACCTCTGCAATTTGCCCTGGCATGCTGTCAATCAACTTCTGGGCCACATACTGACTAATGGCTGCCCATTCTTGCCTAATCAATGCTTGGAGTTTGTCAGAATTTGTGGGGTTTTGTTTGTCCACCCGCCTCTTAAGGACTGACCACAAGTTCTCAATAGGATTAAGGTCTGGGGAGTTTCCTGGCCATGGACCTAAAATTTCAATGTTTTTATCCCAGAGCCACTTAGTTATCACTTTTTTGCCTAAGAACACAACCATGAATAAAGAATGGTACCAAAACATCCTCCAAGAGAAGCTTCTCCCAACCATCCAAGAACAGTTTGGTGACGAACAATGCCTTTTCCAGCATGATGGAGCACCTTGCCATAATGCAAAAGTGATAACTAATTTTGATAAACATTGATTAGGCAAGAATGGGCACCCATCAGTCAGTATGTGGCCTAGAAGTTGATTGACAGCATGCCAGGGCGAAGTGCAGAGGTCTTCAAATGGAAGGATCAACACTGCAAATATTGCATAAACATAATGTAATTGTCAATAAAAGCCTTTCACACTTATGAAATGCTTGTAATTTTACTTCAGTATAACATAGCAACACCTGACAAAAAGATCTAAAAACACTGAAGCAGCAAACTTTGTGAAAACCAATACTTATGTCATTCTCAAAACTTTTGGCCATGACTGTATTTACACACTTTGTCTTACAACATTCAACAAACACAAAAAAAAGGCAACAGATCTAAAAATTAATAAAAAATTAAAAACTAGTATTACAGGGTTGGAAAATTGATTAGTCTCCTGTTTTAATACTTTGTAGAGCTAACGTTTGTTGTAATTACAACTATCAGTTTGTTTGGATATGTCTCTGCCAGCTTAGTGCATCTAGATTTGGCCATTCTTCCCAGCAGAATTATTCAAGTTCAATCAAATTTAGTGGTGAGCCTCGATGGACTGCTCTCTTTAACTCCATCACGGATTTTCTATAAGATTTAGGTCAGGGCCAGTCAAGGGCATTAACCTTCCTCTTTTCAAGCCATGCAAGACTTTGCTTATAAACCTGACACTTACCACAATAGACCTAGAGCTATAATAGCTGCTAATGGTGGTTCTACCAAGTATTAACTCAGGATTCAGAGCGGGTTAAATACTGACGCAATCACTTTTCCCCCCCAGTTTTCTGTTCATAATTAATTTGGACAAATGGATGGATTACATTTTTCTGCCACATTATAAAATAATACTTTGTGTTGATTAGTGGAAATAAATTTCAAATAATTCCATCTTGGTTCCATGTCGTGACACAGCAAAATATGAAAAAGTCTTTGGGAGGTAAATACCTTTTAAAGCCAGTTTTGCACATCTAGACAATAGAATTTTAGCCCTTCTTGGCAAAATTGCTCAAGCTCCATCAGGTTTGATGGTGATCATTGGTGGACAGCAGTTTTTAAATGGTGCCACAGATGCTCAATGGGCTTCAGATCTGGACTTTGACTAGGCCACTTCAGGACAAACCTTTTTGGCATTTGCCATACTCTTACCTCTCTGTCTGTATGTATTACCCAGTATTGTTTTATTAATGTTTGTTCCCAATTGTAAAGCGCTACGGAATTTGCTGGCTATGTAAATGTTGATGATGATGATATGCTTTGGGTCATTGTCATCTTGGAAGATAAATCTTCTTCCAACTCCAGGCACTCTTGTAGACTGCAGCAAGTTTTCATTCTGGATTTCTCTGCATTTTCTTCCATCCATTTTCCCCTGTATTTTCTTGATCTTTCCAGTACCAGCTACAGAAAAGCATCCCCATAGCATGATATTGTCATCACCGTGCTTCACTTTAGGGATGGTGTTTTCAATGCAATGTGCAGTGTTAGGTTGGCATCAAGCATAGCACTTAGCATTGAGGCTGAAAAGATACATTCTTTGGACAAACTGTAGCAGGGTTTTCGTGTGAGTTTGCTTCAACAAGTGCTTTCTTCTTGCCGCCCTCCCTTACAACCCAGATTTCTGAAGCGTGAATGCTATTATAGTCCACTGCACATTTACTCCCAATTCGGTCATGGAAGACTGTAGCTCCTTTTAGAGTTGAGATTGGCCTCTATTTGCCTCCCTTATTACAGCTCTTCTAGCCAACTCAGTTTTTGAGGACGGCCTGTTTTGGTAGATTCATGCGTTCCATTTCTTTTCCATACGGTTAATTTTTTTTCCATTTTTGTATGAATGCCTTAACTGTGCCTTGAGGTATATTCAATGCCCTGGAAATATTCTTGCACCCTTTTTATGATTGGTACTTCTCAATGACATTATCCCACATCTGCTTGGAATGTTTTTTTTCTTCATTTTGTAGTCTTTTCTTAAAAATGTATTAACTACCTGGGGGAGGTCACAGAGACAGGTGTATTTATGCTGTGAACGCCACTAAACTGTTAATGTGACTTGTGAAGAAAGATATAGCAAGGAGATAAATACCAATGCAATCGCTTTTTTCACTTTATTGCTCATAATTAATTTGGACAAATGATTGGACTATTTTTTTTGGCACACCATCAGGTACTTTGTGTTTATTAGTGGGAATAAATTTCAAATAAATCTATCATGTTGTAACACATGAAATTCCAAAGGGGGTGAATACGTTTTACAGCCACTGTAGATAATACTATACATAATCGGCTTTGTTATTGTTAAATGTTGGCAGATATGCACCTAGTACACTAGTACAATAATAGAACTTGGTAACAATTTAAAATAGGCTAATAATAACGTAAAATAACTTACTGGGTCACTAGGTCCAGTGTAAAGCAAAGCAGGACAGTGGCTAGCATTGCTGCCTCACAGGGCAGGGATTATTGATTTAATTCTGACCAAGTCATACTTGCCAACTTTGTTTATCTCTTCCCCGGGAGATCCTAAGGAACGTGAAGTGGCAACACCACTGACTGATGTATTCTAATATTAGGGTAGTGCTACGATCATTACAACAAGTGAAACTATACACTTTATCTCTACATCTCCTGCAAGTGGAGTGTAATTATACAGTGGGGACTGGGTAGATTAGCCATATCCTTATTTTTGCGGTGGCCACAAAATTTTTCATTAATTTATTACAGCGGCCTTCTTGCTTATGGGTATAGGTCTGTTAGTGTATGGCAAAGAGGATGTTAGGTGGCTATATTGGAAAGGAGCAAGTAAAAGTTCAATAAGGACTATGCCTATATCAATATATGTCAGCATAAAAACGTACAGGTTTATAATAAATGAAGCAATATGATAAATATATAAAATAAGAATATAAAGATAGTTAATTCAGATAAAAAGATAATATATGATAAAACCCATAAAGAGACAATATAAGAACCAGCACAGAAATATATGGGGACAGCCAGATCAGTAAAAACCAAAACAATATAAAATGGTTAGAGAAACCACAATAAGATATTAGTTCATAGGGGGGTATTCAATTGTTAGCGAGTTTGTAATTTCGAGCGAGTTAAGTCTTTTTTTTTTTTTTTTTCTTATTTTTGAGCACGGAAACTTCTCCCGCAATTCTAATCTTTTTTTTTTTTTTTTACCGAAACGGTCTTATCGCGCTCCAACCGTTTGTCAATGTTAAAGTATAGGCTGGATGCGAACCCTCAGCGGAAAAAGTTATTCAATTGTTTTTTAACGCTGTGGGTGAAACAGGCAAATCTGCTGTTTCATCTCGCACCTCCTTGGTCTGCTCAAAGAAAAAAAAAATTTTTTAAGTTAAGTAAAATCTA